>NC_048601.1:46120711-46420711 GCF_003668045.3 Cricetulus griseus
TTAACATTAACACTGTGAAAGAGACACAGCGGAAAAGGAAGGCTAAGAGTTTGGAGGAAGAGTAATTATGAACACAATGGCCACAGAAGACCACACTATCCAAAGTGTGATGAGAATCAGGGAACATGAGAATGACAGTGAGGGAAAGGTTAGGAGCTGGTAGGGTAGTGTGTACTGTGGCTGTCTAGGCAAAGGATGGTCCAAGCAGAAGCAAGTGCAACTCACAAAGGTCCAGAGGTAGAAGAGCCTGGGCTCTTCCTAGAATGAGAAGTGGCAAGAGGTTAAGGTCAGAGCTGGTAGGCAGCCTGACTACGTGGGCTGCCTTGTGCCATGTGAAGGAATAAGGAAAAGTAAGGACTACGGAGGAGGGCTTTGACCAGAGAGAACAGCATGGTCCAACTTGAGTTTCAGCACAGGGCCCAGGTGATCCTTTGCTGAAAGCTGTCTTGCATACCTTAGAGAGGTTAGCGCATCCCTGGAATCTACCTGCTTAAGGTTAAGCACAGCTCTCTTCCACAGTGACAGCTAAGGGTCTCCAGAGGGAGACAGATTTGATCTCTTACTGAAAATCATGTGGGTATTTTTAACTTAATTTTATGTTTGGGTGTACATATATGTGTGCACACATGTTCACATGTATGTATGAGTACACTGTGTATGGGGGTGGAGAATGGTCTATGTGAATATATTTATATGCATGCGAAGACTAGAGCTCAACCTTCAGGTGCCTTCCTCAGTCACTCTTCACCTTATTTTTTGAGACAGAGTCTCACTTTCATCTGTAGCTTTTCAATTCAGACAGACTGGCTTGGCAGCAAGCTCATCCCCACCTCCCCAGTGCTGGGATTACAACTGCCAACCACCATTCCTGGCATCTTCATGTGGGTTTTTGGAATAAAACTCAGGTACTCTTATTCCTGTGGCAAGCACTTTACTGGCTGACTCCTGCTCTCAGCCCTAAAAGAAAATCAGTTTAATAAGATTATTGTGGCTGCTAAATTAAAAATCTAAAAGTGGCCAAGGCTGAGAGAATTAAGAGATTGATTCAATAACCCAGGCAAGGACTGACACTGACTTGGCCAGTGTCACCGAAGAGAAATAGGCAAGACATAGGTGAATTTTGGAACATTCTAGACCAGTGGTTCTCAAATGATTAAACCCTTTAATACAGCGCATCATGTCATGGTGACCCCCAACATAAAATTACTTTTGTAGCTACATCATAATTGTAATTTTGCTATTATAATGAATTGTAATTTAATTATCTGATACGAAGGCTTTGTGATATGCATCCCCTGGAGAGGGTCATTCAAACCCAAAGGCATCAACACCCACAGGTTGAGAACCTCTGATCTAAACAATACATAAATGGTCTTGTTATAAGAGTCTGCAACTTTCATTACAACTTTTTTCCCAACCAGGACTTAAGGGGGGCCCCAGTAAAGACTCCAAATTAAAAACAAGGAGAAGACCCTGAACCACATGAAGCCCATTTAAGGTTACAAAACATATGCAAATGACAATACCATTAGGACAACTGTCATAAACAGTATAAGGAAATGTCACCCACTCCAGATACTTACTCACAGATTTTATTTAACTGGTTTATTTCAAAGAGCATATGTCTCCTCCATCCTACCTGGCTTCTGGTACCAACATGTGAAGTTCTTTATGCCCACTTACCTACAGTTTTCTTTCCCCATACTAGCTAGCTAGCTACAAAGAACATGAGCTCCTGACTGTGACAAAGAACAGAACCAAATCCTTCCACATAAGTATCAGGGCACTCACTGGCTTTCTCCAAAGCATATTTTCCTCACTCCCTCAAACTCATTTAATGTATTACCCATCATATAAATGTTCTAAACAGTCCAGTTAATTCATTTCTTTCAGGAACACACACACACACACACACACACACACACACACACACACACACACACACACACACACACCCTCTCATTCTGGCCATGTGAGCATTTGCTTATAGAAGCAAAAGCAGGGGCTGCTCAGTAAAACACTGGTCCCTTCAGCCACATGCAGATAAAGCCCTAACTAGCATAGCCAACAATACCCCTTACACAATCTCACTCAGAGCACCCAATACACACAATCCACGTTCACATACAAAATAGCCATTATAAAAGGAGCCACCAGTGAAGGGCCAAGTTAATGCATCTCAATGCCTAACACATTTCCTTCCACTCTGCCACAAGCATGTGCAAAAAGCCTGCTTTAGCAAGGGCAGCCAGGGACATCTGCTCTTCCCAGAGTTTGTTCGCCTAACTGGATTCAAGGTCCTGCCCCAGGCCTGAAGGAAAGTAACCTGGCTCCACTTTCCAGCAGAGTTAAGACTCATCCTCCTTTTCTCTCTGCCCCTCTGCCAGGGGAAACTCACCTAGACCCTAGTCTCAACTGATGGACAAAGTGATAATGCTTCCAACCTCAGCCTTATCTCATCTCACAAATGAAAGGGGTGGAAATAAAGCCTTTCTTTGGCTATCACAGATTTCAGTGACCATCCCCCTCTCTGTATTCTCACAAATAAGAAGTGCTAGGGATCCAGAGTGATCAAAGAGAGTGAAAAGGGAAGATAACCGATTCTGCCAGCCAAATAGCAATAGACCATGATGCAAAGGATAAGGGTGTTGCAGGTGTACAGAGGTGGGAGGCACCAGACCAGAGGGCATCTTCACTCAAGTCCCAAAGTTTTTGAAGTGCCTGGGGAATTAAACTTGTGTAGCAGCCAAAAAGAGATCATTCCCAACCACCACAGGCCTCTGAAGTAGCTTTTCTTCGTTCTTTCTTTCCTTCCTTCTTTCCTTCCTCCCTCCCTCCGGTCCTCCCTCCTGTCCTCCCTCCCTCCTTCCCTCCTTGTCTCCCTCTGTCCCTTCTTTTTGCATTTGCCAGGAGCTCTATTCCTAAGAGCTTGGGGAGACACGCCCACCCGCTGCCTGCCCCCCACCCCCACCCCGGGAGTGGGGGGGTACAGATGCTCCCAGGTGGCAGGTGGCAGAAAAAGCCCCGGTGAACTTCACCTAGGTACCACCCGGAGCAGTCTCTCCCAAAGAAGCTGAACTACAAGGAGATACTCCAGGCCAGTTTATTGCTTCCCTGGAGCATCGGATCTCCATCCACTCCAAGCTCTCCCTCTCCAGCCCTCAGCCTGCTATGATCCTCAGAAAAAACTCTGCCACTGGGTATAGCACCAGGTCACGGTCCGTATCAGGTGCTCCTCTTACCCCACCTCGGCCAGCAGGGTACAGCCCCAGCCCCCATTCAGCTCAGCAGCTGGCATGTGCAGCCAAGGGTCCCCGCGCCTGGATGAGCCATCCCAAGAGAGCCATGGTGCCCTCGAAGTGTCTGTCAGACACCCTAGGATGCGAGCAAGTCTCTGAGAGCAGGACCCCAGATGCCAGGGGTCAAGTCTCCCTGTACCCCAAGGCAAGGGCACGGGGTCCTTGTCCCACAGCTATTCAGACTGGCTGTTCCCGTCCCAGGGTAGCAAGCGCGGGGCCCCTGGGCCTCCAGCCGCGCCTCCCTCCAGCTGTCACCACTCACCTGCTCTTCAGAGGTTGACTTTTGAGTTCGTAATAGGTTTTGGGTTCTTCGTGAAACTCCTCCCCGACTTCGAAATCCGCCACAATCCCAGATTCTGACTGCATGGCTCCCGCTTGCCCGCCTTCCACTTCTTGGAACTTGGAGCAGAACCCCGGCACCTGACGAAGATGGGGGGGGGGCACTTGAGTCCCCCAAGCCACGCGCCCTGCGCAGTGCCCCGCTAAGCCCGCTAGCCGACCGCCCGCCCCGGCGCGGTGAGTTTACACTGGCATCAGAGCGGGAGGGGCCGATCCCGATGCATCCTGGGATTTGTAGTTCCTTCCTGCAGAGCCTACCAGCTCTATAGGAGAGCAGCTTCCTCCAAGACTACAACTCCCAGAAGGCCGAGCCGGGGAGCGGCAACGTGGTGTGTACCGATAGTGCAAGTCCTGTTTGGATTCCTTGTCAATGTCAGCAGCTCCTCTCCGCGTCTCTCCCGTTTGCTTCAAGGGTACAGACCTGGCTGTTTAATATTAATAACAACGGATTCAGCCTGGTCTCCTACTGTCCCTCCCAGCTCAGACATCTGTGAGGGCACGCCAAGGGTTCATTTAAAAAATAAAACACTACAGGGTTTGGCACTAGAAAAGTTTCAGAGTTAAAGCCCATTTTAAAATAAAAGGGCTTTCTATTCGCCCCCACCCCCCGCTGCCCCTAAGCTTCTCCGGGCTGCAGCGACATATCGTCTTGTCCTCAATTGAAACTGAGTGTTGGAAACTACTCCTTTGTAATGAGAACATTATTGGAGAAGTTGTTCTTGTGCGTTCCTTTTCTGGAACTCACTCAAGTCTGGGCTCTTACAATACTCTTCATCAGCTGAAAGGCTCCTTTCCTTTTATCCAATTAGTTACCTCTAATCCAAAGCAGCACTTGGAGGATCCAGTTCATTTTAAAAGGCACCAAGTTACCAAACAGCTTCGCCACTGTCTGCTTTCAATTTCTCAGCTGGCTGGGAGTTCAAGTGAGATTGTCCTAACTTTGCAAGCCCGTGCAGCTTCAAGGCACTGAGCTAGGTAATGTATTAAATGACTGCACTTTAACACATTTGTACTTGTAGACCTGTCTTCTAATTAGTTCCATTAGGGTTCTTCATTTCACATAAAACAGGTGCTTTGAGACATCAGTGTTAAGAATGGTGTTTAAGATTGTAGAAATCCTGATTTCTTCTAATAAATCCTGTGTAGTCTTAGATACATCAGTTTGACTCCCAGAAGCCTCAATTTCCTCATTTATAAAAGAAGAGATTAGGAAACCTGTTGGAGTTGGTGTTGCAAGGTCAAATTAAGAAAAATTGACTGGCAATGTGGTAAACTGCAGGGCAAGCAAGATGGCTCGTAAATAAATGTACTTGTCTACAAACATGGCAACCTGAGACTGATGCCCCGGGACCCCTGCGTGGAAGCAGGTAACTATTAACTCCTGAAAGCTGTCTACTGACAGCCACATGCAGGTACCCACACAATTAATCAATTAATTAACTCGTTAATTAAAATGCTGCTCAAAGAACAGCATTAACTTTGGCTGTTTCTTTTGCCCAGATTAAGACATTCTTTTCAAACTAGCATCTCTTCCTGTGTTTACACTTTCAGAAGTAATAAATTAAATGATTGTCCTAAGAAGTCTACACGGGTGGTTGGGCACCTCCTGGGAATTACCCATTCCCATCTCTTGCCTCACAAAGAAGCACTTTTTAAAATTTCTTATCAGAAAGATTACCAATTGGAGAGGGTGGTTGAGAACTGAGGATTTGGGGAAAATGCACACTGCATTGAGGTAGCAATTACCAAAATTTCATAGCTTAATATAGTTCCCCAAATACCTTCTTTTGGTCTTCACAATAACAATAACATGACAGGATATCTGGAATCACCCTTCAAGATGTTCTTTGATATATAAACTACTGGAAATTAGGTTTCAGGAGTGATATAATGGAAGGGGAAAGAAAATCAAGAAAGGAACATGCATTTAGACTTCTAATCTCATCCAGGTCCTCCATTATCAGTGCTAGAATAGGGAGGAGGAACTGATGGGCTTGGAGCAATTCCAGGAATTTGATCGGGTGTGAACCGCATATGCTAAACATTGTGCGTGACAGCAAGCTTTCTGGCCCAATGTCATTGAGTCCCACACTGAGAAACACTGGGCCTCTTCATTGTCTGAATCTCATGGCCCACTGGGAGTCGTTTTTAAAAAAATAATTTTTATTTTATGTGTGTTGGTGTTTTGCTTGTATATATGTATGTATGTTTGTGTGAGGGTGTCTGGTCTTCTGGAACTGGAGTTATAGACAGTAGTGAACTACCATGTGGGTGCTGGGAATTGAACCCTGGTCCTCTGGAAGAGCCGCCAGTGCTCTTATCCACTGAGCCATCTTTCCAGCCCCCACTGGGAATCTTTTAACCTGAAAAAAAAAAAAGCTATGCACCTCCTTCTTAGTATACATAGATAGAAGCATATTGTGCCTAATTGTGGTCTGAGAGAGCTGTCACAGACTTGTATCAGAATTGAGGTTTAGCGCTACAATGAGGCCAGGGATATAGTATAGTTGGTGGAGCCTTTGCCTATCATGTATTCGGTCTTGGGTTCAGACTTCAACACTGCTTAAAACAATGTGGTGGCACACACCTATAATCATAGCACTTAAGAGAGGTGGATTGAGGAAAATAAGTTCAAGGTAGCTGGGAGGTGGTTGAGCACACACCTTTCAGCCCAGCACTCAGGAGGCAGAGGCAGGTGGATCTCTGTGAGGCCAGCCTGGTCTACAGAGCTAGTTCCAGGACAGCTAGGGCTGTTACAAAGAGAAACCCTGTCTTGAAGAAATAAAATAAAAAAGAAGCTCAAGGTCAACCTTGCACCCTTGGCTACATTGGGAGTCTAAAAAAGGTAATGAAACATAGGCCAGTGAATGAAAGCCCAGACCTAAAGGATCATGCTTAAAGAAAAAGAAAAAAGAGAGAGAGAAAATTCAAGACTTCCAAACTCTTCTACATTGAAGTACAGTTTCCAGAGAGATCTCTGAAGTGTAGCTCTGAGCTGGAGTTGTCTTCAGACTACACATACAGCTAAAATACCCCCGTCTTACATCTTCTCTTTAGGCTCATTCTGCTTTCTGTTCAGAAAACCTTCACAGGGTTACTTGTTACAATGCCACCTGCCACCCTGTCCTCACCATTATAAAATCTCAGCTTTTAAAGTAATTTTTGATCTATTATTTAGGAATTTCATATGTATATATAATGTATTTTGATTAGGACCAACCCCCATTCCCCTCTCTTATTCCCTCCCACTCCCCCGTGAAGCCCTTCTTCTTCCCAACACAGTCCGTTCTATTTCCACATCTACTATTTTAAATAGTTTACAGCGTTTAATTAAAGTTGTTTGCACGTGCCTGGATGCCAGGTGATTTCCTGAATCTTTAACAGTTTACCAGTGACTTTTCCCATTATGATGTTATGTTTTAGCCATAGTAATTCCTTTAAAAAATGATAAGGGACCCTAACATCACTGTAAATCCTCCTTGGGAATTTTCTGCCAAAGTAATTCTGATTTTGGTAATTCTGGGGCTCTTAACCACTGAGACATCTCTTCAGTCCCAGTGTTTTTACAGTCTTAAAAAAAAACAAATGCCATGAAACATAGGGGAGAGAAAAAATGGCCATCAGTTTTTTGAGATATAATTACACTTCAATTATTTGAAAATGGAGAAAAAGAGGTATTTCCCCTAAATATACCTTCACTACAACAAACTCACCAGCCAAAATTGAATAATGTTATTAGGTCTGATAATGGCAATATGCTTTTGTTGTTGATTTCCTTGTTTTTGTTGGGGATGGAACCCAGGGCCTCCCCTCATAATAGACGAGCATCCTACCACTAAATCACACCCCCACCATCACTGTATTTTTTTAAATTTCTTATCTCAGAGATATACACAAATTACTCATAAGTGAGATATCTTATACTGTTTCCTCCCTTTTCTAGTCACAAAGGAATGGGGAAATGGACAATGATAAATAAATGGTGCTGTGTTGAGGTTAGGTGATGGGGTATAAGAATTTGCCACATGCGCACACACAGGCTCGTATACACACACACACACACACACACACACACACACACACACACACACAGTGTGTGCTCACATGTGTAAGGGTGAATATGTGTGTGGAGGTCAGAGTCAAGCTTGGGTGTCATTCCTCAGATGACATCCACCTTGTTTTATGAGACAGTATCTCATTATCCTGAAGTTCACCAATTCAGCTAGAGTACTTTTCTTTCTTTCTTTCTGATTCTGGGGATTGAACTCAGGACCCTATGCTTGCATGGCAAGCACTTTACCAAGCGAACTTTCTCCCAAGTCACCGTGACTGAATGTTTCCAAGAAAGGAGAATCTGTCATAATGATTTTTCAATTTCTTCTACTTTATTATTATGGGGGAGGAGAACACACCACAAAGTTCATATGTAGAAGTCAGATGGCATTCCTGGGAGTCACTTATATTTCCACTCCTACGCAAGTTCTGTGGATCAAACTCAGACCATCAGGCTGAGTGACAAGCACTCTTAAGGGATAAACCATCCTTATAGTCACTCATAATGATTTTAAATGGGTTATATCCTGATTAAAAAGTAAATTTAAAAGTGTATCATTCCAAAGGAAAATAAGAGGGGACACGAGGAAGGTGTGGAAACAGATTTGTACATGGAGTGTTGGAGGAAAAGAGCCAGTGGAAACTTGCTAAGGTCGGTTCAGCAGAAAGAGATTTATGGAAAATGTAGACTATCTGGACCTGCACCTTGACAGCAGAGCCAACATGTAAAGCAGCCTGTAGGAGCATCTGGGTAACTCCTGCCATGATAGAACTGGGCTAGGGAATCACCACCCAAGCCACCATTGGACAGTAAACATCAGTTTGCACCCCAAATACTAGACACTGTCACAATATCACATTTGGAGACAGAAAATGGCAACAATCACCCAAATCATTTCAATACAGTCCTTACTTCACCTCCTTACTGTCCAATTCAAGGTCAATGCTAGATTTGATTGGTAGATCTAGGTTTTGTGCCCAAGTTCTAATCTGAAAGGAAGCTCATTATCTCAAGTTTCCAGTACCCTTTTCTTTCACAGCTTCAGAAAATATACATTTTAATTATTTTGCAGCCTCCTTGGTAGCAATAAACTCAACCATATACACAAAAGCCCATAAATCTGCCCGTACCTTACTCCCTTTTAAACAGAACTTAATCTTTGTTGTAGTTTTGTTTTTGTTTTTCAAGATGAGATTTCTCTGTATGTCCCTGGCTGTCTTAGAACATGCTCTGTAGACCAGGCTGGCCTCTAACTCGCAGAGATCTGCCTGCCTCTGCCTCCCAAGTGCTGGGATTAAAGGCGTGCGCCACCACTGCCCACCCAGAATTTACTCATATTCTGCCTTTGGAAAAATATGTTCATGGACACAGGAGTGAACAGGAGGGTGTCTGGCTGCCTAAGAAGAGTCCCACCAACAATGTAAATAACAGAGCCAAGGAACACGGCTGCCAGGGATGGGGAGGGGTCAGCTGGCAAGATTGCCACATCTCCCAACATATGTTATTCCTCTGTTTGCCAAAGCAGGAGAGTCTGTGCCAAGGTGTGGGTCACGCCCCAGGAGAACACGCCCCAAGTGAAGCTGCATAATGTTCAGAAATTGAGCATGAAAAATGTGTAGGTAAGTTCCAAGATGTAAGTTTGTTCTGTGGTTTGTTAGGATTTTTTAATAACACATCCATTACATTTGTTTGAGACTTTTGTCAAAGGTTTAGATCTTTGTAAAAATCATCAAGTGCACACTCAAAATGTCATCTGCAAGTTCAAAGGTACTAAGGTCAGCCCTGTGGTCATCTATCACAAAGGAGTCTGTGGAGATCCTGTTCTCCCAGAGTCCAGATATGTTGTTCTTGCAAGTGCAGGCACCCGCATAGCCCTTGGTAGTAACAGGAACCTTGTCAACACAGACCCCTGGCTGCTTTCTATAGGGGCCACAAACCCAGACATGACCCCAGGCAGCAGCCTGGGCTTGGACATCATCACACGGAAAGTGGCAGCACAGGCCACCCACATCAGCATCTTCCTCACTGCCTTGGCTTCTTCGGTTATGGTTCTCTTCTTAAGACATGAACTCTCAGCTTCTCTTTCTCTCCTATTTCTCCACCATATAGTTGCTCATTGTAATGGAGAACCAATTGGAATCCAGCAGGCCTGTGGGTATCTTAGATGGGCCTGTTGGTGCAATATATCTGTATATATTTATTTTCTTGTTGAAAAAATATCACTCATTGTTTAAAATTATAAAATGTAAGTAAGTTAAAGGAAAGATTAATATCTATAATCTTATTGTTGAGAACTATTCACACTTAAATATAAGTCATTGAGTGTGTTCTTATAGATATGTGTGAAGAAATATTTCAAAGACCACAGAATATCCTGGCTTGTCTTTAAATTCTCTCTTTTGTGTAGTTATTGTGGGTAATTTACATTAGCTACAGATTATTTTCATATTTTAAAATAGCTAATCTTCCTTATCATATAAATTTACTAAAATTCATTCTCAAAACTCTGCCTTAATAGAACTTAGATGGCTTCTATGGTTATAGGCAAAGAAAACTTCATGAATTCTCCACCAGTAATATAATTTCCTATAAATCACTATGCCCCAAAGCATCCATGTTTGTTAGACTTGTTAAAAGAAAATATTTTTCTAAATACTCATCTCACTTTGATTTTTACCTGAGTTCAGTTCTTTCTGGATCCCCATTCATTATTACAGCAAAAAGGCCAAGCTCTGTGTTACACTGGCTACCCATCTCTTCCTGGCCTTCATTCCTGCCCTCTCATGCCCACTTATATCATCCTTAGGGCTGCAATGGCTAAAAATACCTGAAGTTCTTAGACCAGTGGTTCTCTAATGACGCTTTCACAGGGGTCTCTAAGACCATTGGAAAACATAGATACTTACATTATGCTTCATAACAGTAACAAAGTTACAGTGATGAAGTAGCAATGAAAACAGTTTTATGGTTGGAGGTCACCACAACATGAGCACTGTATTAAAGGGTTGCACTATTAGGAAGGTCGAGAACCACTGTTTAGTGCCAACCTCTCTCTGCCCTTTCCTTTCTCTGGCTCTTTGTTCAATACCTTTATTTAGATGTTAAAACTGGGCTCAACCATTATAGGAAGCCTTGTCTGTTTCTACCCACACTCAGCACATCCCCAGATCAGTTCAGCAGCCCATTCCCAAATATAGCTCAATAGACTGTGACACCCTAACTATCTGCTTAACTTTCCACCAGCAGCGGCCACACACATATCTGAATTTTTAGAGGACTGGGGCCATGTTTGTGGCTGATTTTGAATACATGTCTCTGTAATGAATGAATGAATTGACCATGCAGAAAAAGTTAATCTGCTTTCCATGACTGTGACAGAATGTCTGAGAAGACAACTTATAAGGAATGAAGGGAGTTTACTTTCACTTGAGATTTCAGAGGGTTCAGTCTGCGGTCACATGACCTCGGTAATCTGAGCCTGTAGAACCACGGTGTGTTATGACATGAGCAAGTAGCAGAGGCAGTCTCTTCATCTTCTGGTGGCTTCGAGTTCAAAAAATAGGAAGAGAATGGTACTCCACGCCCCTTCAAGAACACACCCTGAATGGTTTAAATTCCTAGGCCCCATCTGATAATAACGGTTGGCCACTAGGCCTCTTGTGTATGTGTCCTTATCCAAACCATAGCAGTTGCATTTGTTCCTTTCTGTAAAGATTACAAGGACACTGCAGACGAAAGTATAATTTTTACTAGGCTGTCTGTCGTATTCATGTGCACATCAGACAAATACTGATGGGACAAAATAACTGACTTTTCCATTGTCAGAACTCTGTCCCAGTCTAAATTGATTTATCAGGGTAGAAATTAGCCTGTGTCCCCAGGGCACACTGCTGATGAAGAGGCTGAAACCTTTTCATTAAAACAAGAGACAGACGTGTTAGCACATGCTACTGGGTGATTTGAAGAAATGCACTGGAAAAAAAAATTGGATGAAGCCTACTTAGCACTTATTAAAGGAACTAAAATCAGAAGCAGAAATAAACCAAGATGCCCGCACAGTCCTGCAGCGAGGGTCTGAAGAAGCAATCCTCAGGAGATACAATGTTCCCATCTATGCTAACACCAAGTGCTGTTAGGAGGTTTCAAAAGCTAAGGATGCATTTGCTAGGTCACAGATGAAAGTCTTAGTTATTTTTCTTTCCCCCTAGGATCCAATGTAAGAATGGGTGCTCAGTGTCCTACTGTTGAACTGATCTTTGGGACTAGGATGCTAAAATAGCAGGATCCAGGGGCCAAAGGTCAAGAACATTGAAAAATCGAGTGCTTCCTGCCTAGGAATAAATGAGGAAGGACATTAGCCAGACGCTTTTTCTGCTCTTATTAAGAGTTGAAATAGCATGGGTACTGGTCAGGGAATGATACACTAGCAAATACTTGTAAGATACACAGAATACTTCGCAGCATTTTGAACAGGATCACACTAGAGTTTTGTAAATGAAATGTATTTTTCATTCACTTAACACATACCTGTCCAGTGTTTACATGATGCTAGTCACCTTCTGAGAACGACTTGTTGACAGATTCAGCTAACAGATTCAATTTGTTCCCTTTGGTCAAATACAAAGAGACGTTTAAACAGATACCAACAGTGTGGCCTCTTTTTCTGCATCACGAGGGCACATCAGCTGTGTTTGAACCCTGGCTCTGCTTACATGACCTGGAGCAAGATATGTAAATCACTTTGATCCTGAGCTTGTTTGTTTTTTTAATTTGGAAAACAGAATTGATGAAACTGCATTGATTATTGAGAGGAACAAATAAGTTATAATACTAAGTGGGCAGATCTTACTTACATATTACCGCCTTTGGTGATTTGAATGAGAATGACTCCCATAGGTTCGTATACCTGAATGTCTGCTTCCCAGTTAGTGGACTGTTTAGGAAGGATTAGGAGGTCTGGCCTTGTTTTAGGAGGTATCACTGGTGTTGAGTTTTTTGAGTCTTGGCCACTCTCTCTTCCTGTTATCTGCAGACAGGATGTAAATTCTCAGATACTGCTCCAGTGCCATGCTAGCCTGCCTGCCTACTGCCATGCTCCCTGCTGTGATGATCATGGGCTAGTCCCAGCACTATAAGCAAGCCACTAATTAAATGTTTTCTTGGCGTTTCTTCACAGCAGTAGAAAAGTAACTAGGACACCATCCGTGATTATAGGGTTGTATTCTACTTCTTGCCATAGTTTAGGTTTTATATGAAGAAAAGACTGCTGCAAACATTGTTCCTTTTACTTCAGGAAAACTGTGTATTATGTGTGTTTTAAGGGTGTGCATAGATTAAGCCATTAATTGCTGTTAGTGGGGTGAATGATAGAAAAATAGAAATGTCACTTTCAAAGTCTCACTTTTCATGGTTGTTGTTCTTTTTGAGAAAGGGTAGCAAGTAGTACAGACTAACCTCAAACATGACACGACACGTAGCTGAAACTGGCCTTGAATTCCTGATCCTCTTACCTCTACCACTTAAGTGCTGGTAATAAACTTGTACAAGACCATGCTAACGTGTCTCAAAGTCACATTGTATGCATGTTTTTTTTTACCTATACCTTTTAAAATCAGGGATGAAACAATGATATTTGAACCATCACTTAGGTTAATAGTAAAAATGGCAAGAGTTAAATGAGAAAAGTTGATGGACTTAACTCTGATGATACTCTTTAGTGCTGGGTAGAATTGTCTCCTATGCCTCAAAGAGCCATAAAAAAAATTATGCAATACCATACGAAGGCTGAGTATTAGGTGTGTATTCATCTCCAGATTCAGCAAAATTTACAGCTTTTTTCAAAATAAAAAAGTATTTGTTTGCATGTGTGCACGTGTGTGTATGAGAGAGAGGGAGAGAGAGGGAGAGAGAGAAAGAGAGAGAGAGAGAGAGACTGTTTGCCTGAACATGTGTATGTGTACCACATATGAGCTTGCTGCTCAGGGAGGTAAGATAACAACACCCAGTTCCCTGGAATCAGAGTTACAGACAGTTGTGAGTCACCAAGTGGACACTGGAAAACTGAACCTGGGTCCTCTGCAAGCTCAGCAAGTGCTTTTAACTGCTGAGGCATCTCTCTAGCCCCAAATTCTACAGCTTTTTCTGTGTGGACCATGTCAGTGTTTGCATAAGAAAGAATGAAATAATGAAAGAAAGGAATGAGAATATATGTAAATTTTGAAATATTGCTTTAAATTAAAAAGAAAAGGGTGGGAGTAGGAAAGAAAAAAGAAAATCTGGGTAAATTCCTAATAGAAGTTGATGGTAAGGGAGATCCAGAAATGAAAAACAAAACAAAAATCAGGCCACTGGAGTTGGTTCAACCACTGTTCCTTTCCCTTTCTCAGGGGTAAACTGCTGCCCAGGCCCAGTTCCAGGTGTCAATCAACAGAATCTAAGATCCTCTGGTTAGAGAAGCAAACTGCTGACCCAAGCTGACCAGTAAACTTCCTATCCCTATAACCCCAATCTCCTGTGGAGGAACCACAGGAGGAAAGGCTGTTGAAGCAGAGTCAGCCAACAGTGCCCCCCTGTAGAACAGACCCAGAAGTTTCTGCTGAGACTTCAGTCAAGAACCCCTACTTCCTGCTGTCCCCCACAGGGAGTTATCCAATTGTGCCTTCTGTACTCTGAGCCACACAATATTCTTCCAATTAATTCCTGTTCTTGCTTAACTTCATGAAAGTCAATGTTCGTTGCCTAAACACCAACAGCAAAATCTTAGGACATTTGGAAATGTATCCATGGATACAGTTGACATCTAGGGCACACCCCTAGAAGTCTTGTTCATAGCACAGATGCATACATAGGCCCTAGCGTGTCAAAACATCTGGCTAAGCAATCAGGGCTCTTTGTGATAGTGGAAAGATCTGACACCTATCTTTGCTCAATGCAATTCAAAATTCCTAACAAGCAGATGTTCTGTCTTGTAGTAAATGCCCCACCCCTAAAACAAGACCACACCATAGGTGTTCAGTAAATGGTACTTGTTAATGGTATATCTCTGATGTTTCCTTGATAAAAAGGAAAAAAACATGTAAATTACCAAAGACATGAAGTTAAATTTTTAAAAGTTGCAAAATACTATCTACTCTGTGATCTTTCTTCATAATTTAAAAACACACTAGAGTGTAACTAATGGGCCCAAGTGAGGAACCTATAACTGCTGCTTTGCTAAATGGGGATATTGTCAAACTGCCTTAAATATGAATGTTTGTGCCCATACATTAGCACTGGTCTCAACTTTGTGGAGTGGGCAATGGTTAGTGCAGTGACCCATAATTACTCCAAGTGTGAGATTAAGTGACAATAGAGTACTCAACCCCGAGTAGGACATCTATACCAACTTCACTTAGAATCAGGGAACATCTCAGAAGAGGGGAAGGGAAGAATGAAGGAGCTGGAGGATGAGGAGCTGGGAAATGCCATCTTCTGGATATAACATGGCCATTGTACTCATGATCTCGCTGCTGGTATCCACACAAGACCTGTAAGCAAACAAAATCAGCCAATATTCCAACAGATAGCTTGAACTGGAATGTAGGGGTAGGATGGGGTGAAAGGTGTCTGGAGCTAGGGAGAGACAGTAGAGTTGAGGGTGGATATACAATCAAGACACATTATATGCATCTCCTAAAATTCCAATAAGTAGCAGATCAAAAATTACATAAACAAATCATTAAATGCACCGTAGTCTTCATAATTATACGAAAAATGATCCAGAGTTGTGTTCCTCAAGCCATTTTTTCAAAGTAGTTATCTGGTAGAAGAGGAGACATTTGACAAGATTTTAAGAAACATTTCAATGTTGTCTGGAATTTTTTGCAGTTTAAATGTTTACATTTTGGGTAGATACCAGGTTCTGAAGAGCGAGTGCTGGGGATGGGTTCAGTGGGCACTCAGATTCTGCTGGGGAGAAACAGGAAGCTCCTTTATGCTGATGCAGAGCAGGGTGACTGTCAGTAACAGCAAGGAAGTAAATACCTCAAAAACCTAGCAGAAAAGACTTTAATGCTTTTATCATAAAAAGCACAGTGTTCGAAGAAATAGCTGCTTTAACCCAACTTAGACAATGTTCAATGTAATATATATATAGATAGATAGATAGATATATCCATAAGTATCCATATATTACCTATAAACATGTAGAATTTTGTGGTCTTGTATATCAATTAAAACAAATCTAATTAATAAAAAGAAAATAATGATTTTTGCTTTAGATCGAGTCTCACTATGTAGCCCTGGCTGGCCTGGAACTCTGTGTAGATCAGAATAGCCTGAAATTGACAGAGCTTTGCCTATGCCTCTAGAGGGCTGTGTGTGCCCCACACCTGGCTAAAATAAATAATTTTTAAATGCTTAATATCTCAAATTACCAGGGAAATATAAATGAAAACAAAATGAGCTAGCTCTTCACCCCAGTAAGAAGTATTGTTAGCAAAAGACTAAAGATAGCAAGTGTTACGGATGTGGAGAAAATTGAACAATGTCATCAGTAAAGTTGTCATGCCATAGCATGGAGGGGCCTCTAAAAATTTTAAATGGACTACCTTAAAAATTCTGCAATCCCACTTCTGGGTTGGTATATATCCAAAGTAATGGAAAACTTCACTCTCACGTTTATTGTAACACTATCCATAAGAGTCAAGATTTAGAAACAATCTATGTGTCTATGCCCCAGATCTTTGGATAAGTAAAAATGTACATTAAAGCTGGACATGGTCACACATGCCTGTAATCCTATCAACCAGGAATATCATAAGGTCAAGGCTAGCATGGGCAACATAATAAGACACTCCTCCACTTAAAAAAAAAGGCCAAGTTTAGGAGGTATAGCTCAGTGGTGTAACACTTGCTTAACACACATAGGTTCTGGGTTTGAACCCAATACCATAAAATAAATTGGCATATATACACAATGGTACACTATTCAGCCTGAAAAAGAAAATGGAATCCTGTCATTCAGGAATTCATGTCAGCCTAGGTAAACCTGGATATACTGTGCCAGGTAAAATAAGTCAGGTGTGGAAGAAAATGTTATGTGGCCTAAATAAGTAAGTGAGGAATGATAAAAGTCTAACTTTTATGGAAAAGAGAGTGAACAGTTGGTCACCAGAGTCTGAGGGCTGGAGCAAGGGTAGATAAAGAGAAGTAGATCAAAGAGTCTGCCTTCTATTTCTTTGACCCCCTCCTTGCCATATTTTATTTGTCTAGTCCTCTCTTTATAAATATGGCCACACCCTTATTCAAAATGGCTGCTTGCATCGTACACCCCTTGTATTCAAGGCATAAGAGTACTCTAAATAGCAACCAGTGTCTCAGTTCCAAAATCAGTGTAGGGAGAAAACCAGTGATTAATACTGAATGCATTGTATGACTGGTGATGGTTTCGGCCCATGGAGGATGAAGTCTAGTGGTATAAACATGGCCATTGTGTTCCAGTCCCATGTGTATTCAGGGAAAGAGAATTAACATGGGCCCAGAAGGCACCCCAATACTGCCCAAGTCTACACACCAAGAATACCTAACAGAATACCTATTCCAGACCCAGTGAGACAGTAAGTATGAAGAAACAGAAGACATTCTCAGTATCTTCTAAATCAAACCCAACCTATAACTATGTGACTGGAATGATTCCTCCTAGATATGGCAGGAAGTAAAACATTTCTACAAAGGGTTACCTGGGCAGACAGATGTGTGAAATGCAGCAAGTTATGTTACAAACCAGGAAATCCATTCACAGATGTGTAATGACAGGCTCCGCCAACAGCCAGGAATATTTTCAACCTGACATGCAGTCAGCCTTTGATTTGTTTGTCAGTAAGGCGATAGTTCTTGCAATGACAGATTTAAAAATAAACACACCATGGGAGAATTCCTTGAAGCAAGGCCTAGACAGGGAACATGTGTGGGGCATGAATAGGAGGCTGGGAAGGTGTTGCATCAGGGTTTTTAGATGGTGAAGCCTAGCTCATTTTACTAGCTGGCATCCAGCAATAGCCAAATGTTAGGCATGGCCTGTCTTGCTGAAATCTACCTTACTTCTATAAAGCAAAATCTGTGTCATCCAAGAACATTCTACAAGTGTGTCCAATGTAAGAACTACCTCTGATTTTCAATTGCTTTGATAATTCCATTGACCCACAATGGTATACTCACTATTGAGTGACTTTATGCAATGTAATAAAGCCACTATATAAAGTAGCAAAGAAGGAGGAAGAGGAGGTGCCATTGCCACAATGGACCATTTGCAAACATTTATTTGAATATTATTTTAAATGTTCTTGAGATTAAGGATATGAAAAATGAACCCTTGTCAGTTGCAGTTATCTAGATAATTTCACAGTTAGCCACCCCTAATCATTCCCTCCAGATCCTGGAGGGAAGACTGATCACGCCGATAATCAAGATTTTCTGAATTATAACTCAAAATGCTTTTTTTCTGAGTCATCTGCGGGAAGCTAGAAAACATAAGCAAAAGCCATTGAGTTCTACAAGTTTAAAAATATTCTTTTTCCTTTTCAGCCTGTTCTCTTGAGTTTCACTGTGGAATTTCCAGGTCCATCCTCTTGTAGTTCTTATCTTTAGAAAGAGACTCGCTGTAGAGGCAACAATGCCTGTCACAAGAATCATGCCCTGACCATCTCCAGAGACCAACTTGCAGTTGCTCCTTATATGGTTAGGCTTGCTGCTCTGTGTCTTTGCTCTCTTAGCTCCATCTTGAAGAAAGTTCCATTCCCCAGGCTCTATTGCCCTCTGGCTGCTGGGTAGTTTGGCCAAGGGACTCATTGGTGCAACAATGAATGTCAAGAAGAGGAATGAAGTCAGAGGAGTTCTCTCTCTAACCCTTTATGTAACACCTTTCTAGCTTGGGTGCATCTCTGTAACTCCAGTTTTGCAGGACAGCCCTTCTCCTTTCTATCTTCATTCCTGCAACTTACTGAGATTTTGGCTTCCAAGCAATGACCCCAAATCCTGGGCTTTGGTAACTGCTACCATCTCTTTCTCCTATGTTGGTACTAATGGCCTGCTATACCACTTATCACTGCCCTCATTATTTTTTTTTTGGTGCTTTCTCTGCCTGGGTCACTAGTTCCCTATATTAAATTCCCTCTGTTGGAGATATCTAGAGTCATTATACATGTCTTTCCTGAACTCTTAGTAGTAGGAAGACAAACACACAAATATATTCAGAAGTCAAGAAGAACAAATAAACTCAATTAACTGAGTAAGTCTGATATGAGAGCCCTATTATGGCTTACAGAATAGAAAGATCAGAAAAGCCGAAATACCGAGCTCACCTGTCACTCACCATGGCTTCCAGGTATTGCTTTCTTCTGGACTCAACTTCCAGCTTCAGAGTTCTCATGAATTGCCACTGTTAGGGCCAATTTCAGTCAATTTTCAAAGAAACATTATTAAGCTTTAAGTTAAGACAGACCCTGTCTGTCTCTCAGAGGCAGGGTCTAATGTATCTCAAATTAGCCTTGATCAATAGCCATTGATATAGCCTTGAACTCCTAATCCTTCTGCCTCTACCACCTAAGTGCTAAGATTACAGACAAGCATCAAAATGCCTAGTATATTCAGCACGAGATATCAAACCAAGGACTTTGGCCATGCTAGGCATGAGTTATATGCCCAGGCCAACCTATGTTATTTTTGAAATAGGATAGTTGTTAGTCTGCTCGTTGGTTTCCCTCACTGATTGTCCAGTCAGGTCTAGCAAGGAAGTACTGAAGAAAGCAATGGTAGATATGGTTAATAAAGCATTACCTCTGTGGTAAACATCCTCTGATTCATTATAGCATTTCTTTTATAAAACAACCTCATGGGCTACATGCTAGCATCACCTCCACTTTTTAAACGTTGAAATTGAAACTTCGAAATGAAATATTCTGCCTGCAAACACAGGTGACTGCTAGCTGCTTCACATCCCATGGGGATCACAACCCCAGCAGCATTGTACCTCCTGGAAGAGGTGGGAGTAGGTGGCCAGAATTGACAGCTTAAGTAGAAACAGAGAACTGTGGCAGATATTCAGGAAGGAAATGGGCTATGGAAGATTTTTCCAAACTTGAACCAGGAGAAACTTCTAAAAGTTGATGGCAATAATATTAACATAAAGAATAGTTCTTTCTGCTATTGGAAATAGATTGCATTTGGATATTTTAGGAATAGGAATTAACAGTTTAGATCCAGTGATCTAGTATCTGAATAAATGCAATATCCATAATGCTGACCCTCTCCATTTGAGCACAGCTAGTTGAGGCCCATGTATGATTCTCCTTATTTTTAAAAAAGAAGACTTTCTATTTAGACAATTAATAATCTTTAATCACAGTAAATACCATCACCATCTACCTCCACTGGCACATAAAACAATTTTGATGGAAAGCCTAACACGGAGCAACCTTTGCAATGATGCTGCCCGTGTACTCTGTTGAGAAAAGTAGATCACAATTCACCACAAGGTGATGAGTAAAACTGTTTGCTTACACAGCTCTCTTGAGGCTTTGTTTTGATTTGACTTTGAGTTTTCTAATTGCACCTGTTCAAAGTTAAGATTCTGTAATGAGTCAGCAAAAGGCATTGTTGATCCTACAATTCCCAATTCTTCCCACCTAGATACAGAATTACACCATACATGGGGGGAGGGGCAACAGACAGACAGACAGAGAGGGGGAGGTAGAGAAAGAGAGAGAGAGAGAGAGAGAGAGAGAGAGAGAGAGAGAGAGAGAGAGAGAGGGCTCAGCTTGACCACCTTGTTAGAAGTCAGGTGTAAACTAACACCTCTACCCAGGGGTTTCTTCTGGGGAATGAATGCGCTATTTATTCATCGATACAGACAAGCATCATTTATGTGATAGAGTCATAAACAGATGGGAATGAGGGGGTACGTTTCCTCACTTGAGTCATCACAAGTATTGCTTATAGAAATCTCCTTTTCTCATCCAACACCTCTCAAGTGGATTCTCTACTTTGGAGGCTATTTTACTGAAGGCTTCACAGGGCCAGCCTGTAAAACTGTCACTCGGGAGGCTGATGCAAGAGGACTGTGAGCTCCAGGCTAGCCTGAGCTCCACTGCTTTCAGGCCAGGTTGGGCTACATACTGAATTTCATGTCAAACTGAACTACATAGCAGGAGTATATCATGGAACAAACAAAAATATACTCCAGAATATGTTTGAGGACTTGTATGACCATGTAAATGTGTGAGGACATATGCAAAAGCTCATACACAGGTGTGAGGGCCTGTATGGGAGGCAGGTAAGTTATATGAAGGTGTGTGCATGTGTGTGCACATGTGAGCACATGTGTGCTGGGTATTGTAAATATATTTTAGAGAAAAATCGACATGTCTAGTCTTCTCACAGTAATCCCTAAGGTAAAATGTCATTTGATTTGTTGATTTCTTCCTGAAAAATCACTTGTCAGATGAATATTTTAATTTTTAAATATTATATATACATGTATACATATATATATGATTCTCTATATATATGATTCTATATGTGCTCATAAAGATGGTAAAATTAATACAGCTAAGACCAACCGTAGACAATATTAGGGATTTAGCCTTTTGAGAAAAATAATAGTTAAGAAGCATGTATTGAATTCATGGTTAGAATGATGTGGTATGTTTGGGAGTTGGGTTTATGTCAGTTCCCCTCTTATTTTTAGTTTAGACAAAGGGCCCAGTACACCACTACTTTTCTCACAAATTCTGAACCACCCCCTCAAGGCAACACATTATTAATGCAACCACTTTTTGTTATAATGGAGTTAGAAATATACTCCAAATGAGATGTTATGAAGCAGCTCTCAGAGGAGGAAAATACTTTGAACTTCCAGTGTGGTTTGTGTGTGCACATGATGGGATGTGGTCCAGCAAGCCCCTAAGATGCTCATTAGTGCTAATAGGAAGGATGTGGCCAGGGGACCTAGTACACACACACAAAACCCTTCAAGGGCTGGGAACATTTGGAGGTGGAGCCAGTTAACATCTGAGTAATGAATAAGTACTCAGTGCTTGTCCTTTGGAGAATGCTTTTCATTTTTAGTTTATCACCTGGCTACCTGTGAAAGCAGAATTAATTTCTGTGGATAAACTGACAGAACTGTACATTAAGTGTTTTGATATGATTGCCCATCTAGGGAAAAGATCTGTCTCTTTTTTAATTTTTAAAATCAGTTTAGTGAGTGGGTATGGGTGGGGCGGGAGTGTGACTGGATGAGCATGTGTGTCACAGTGTGTCTGTGGAGGTCACAGGGCAATTTTTCTGGAGTGATCCTCTCCTTCTCCCTTGCTGAGGAAGGGCCTCTCTTGTCTCTGCTATTGCTTGCTCCAGGCTAGCCAGCCCATGAGTCTTCAGGAGATTCTCCTGTCCCACCTCCCAGTTATATCATAGAAATGTTGGGATTACAGATGTGTGCCACCACATCTGGCTTTCTAATGTAGATTCTGGGAATAAAACTCAGCTTGTACGGCAAGTACTTTAATCCGATGAACCATCTGGCTGACCACCATGGTTTTGGTTGTTGTTGCTTGTTTGGGTTTTTTTTCTCCTTCTCCTCCTCCTCTTCTTCTACTTCTTCCTCCTCTTCCTTCTTCTTCCTCTTTAAGACAGAGTCTTACTATGTAACATGCACTGGCATTGAAACCAAAATCTTTCTGTCCTATCTTCCCATGTGCCTGGGATTATAGGTGTATGTCACCCAGCTCACCAGAGAGACATCAACTCCTTCCCTTGTTTTTACATTAGTTTTGTTTTAAAATACAGCACGTGGTGCTATTTAATAATCAATAGCAGAGTCATTTGGACTTCAATATGGAAATATGATGACAAGGATAGCTCTTCTGCCAAGTCCTCGGACAGATCACTAGAGCCGGGATTTGGTGACGACCACTCCTGGCAACATGATACTGGACCAGCTGCAATGACGATCAGAAACAAAAGCACAGATGAAGACAAGTGTCCAAGTTCTGGTATGGCCCCATGACTCACAGTGCAACCTCAGATAACTTTTCTGGGTTAGTTTCCTTATCAGTTCGATGGATAACAAACTCATACTGTGGCATGGCTTTAGAAACTGACTTTAAATCATCTTTGCGCTACTGATGACCCAGATATTCAGATATGAAATAGGGAAGCACACAGCTCACAATGTACTGAGTGAGAGGACAGAAAGTCTTCAATGTTCTACAAATATTTCAGGTGGGGTTGCCATTCATTCTCTGTGTTTTGGCAACCCTTTTGGTAGCACTAATCTTTAATATGAATCCACTTTAACAGATGTCTCCTTATGGCCAATGTTTACCCCAGTTGGAGTCAATGGTGTTTTCCCTTAGCTATTACATGGCCATAGTTACCATAGATCAGGGGTGGCCATGGTGATCTAATACATAACTTGGCCCAGTGGTCATGGCGGTGCAATTAACAGAGCAGCCCAATAATAGGAATGTCTATGTTGATAGCGATGAGGTTAATAATGCTCTCTAGACAGAATAGAACTGAATAGAGTCATCCCACCCATGTCTTCTTTCAACCGCACTCTTGGGAGGCACTACAACACATAGGCAATAGAAGGTTAACTAAAGATGGGACTCTGGTAATTCGGTTTCCACTATGTGGTCACCATGCTGGAGTGGAACTCTCAGTGATGCAACTGCTTTAGTGTCACCCACAGTCCCATAAGAAAGCCCAGTAAACTCATTGGTTCACCAAGCTGGACTTGGCTACCCTTTCTTTGGCCTGTCATTGATGCCCTATGTGGGGTGAATCAATGCTTGTTCGCATCTCCCTTAAAAAGTAACACAACAAATGAATTTTATTGATCTAAGTAATTGTGCAGTGGGGGAGGGGACTCTAGACATGGTATCCCAAATGATTTTACACCCTGGTGTGTGAGAAAATAGTAACTAGAACCTACAATTGTACTATCCAGCATAGGAAGCATGTCTGTTTCTCTAAAAGGATACTAGGTGAAATGACTGACGTTTAATGAGCATTCTGTACAAATGCCTTCAGTGAATAAGATGGGCTCATCTGGTGGGGGAAGGGGTCATGTCACATACATTGGTTGACTTTGGTAAGGCTAAATAAAACTCTTCCATCAGCACCTAAAGGCCAAGAATTTTATTATGTTCACATATAGTTTTCTTTCTCTTCACTGCATAAGAACAAATACATAGTGGGTTAATTGGGTTTTGTCAGCTTAGCTAATTGTAGCTCTTAAAGTAATTAAATTGCTGATTAAAACAGGGTCATCTGAGCCAGGGAAGGGAAAAAAGTGTGTTGTGTCATCACTCCAGCACTTCAAGGACTATGTGTGCATTAAATCCCTTGGCCGCATCCCTCTCATTAGCACCAGAGTTTTGTGTAGTATGTGTATGCTCTGATTGTGCAATTGCATGGATGTGAACACTTGTAAGAGCTCAGAGGACAACGTCAAGCATCGTTCTGCAGGAGCTATCCACCTTGTTGTTGAGAGATTTTTTTCAATTAAATTTTTAAAAATTATTTGTTTATATGTGTGTGTATTTTGCCCGCATGCATGTTGCTGTACCATGGGCCCTGAATGCATGCATGTCTGTATATTATGTGAATTCCTAGTGCCGACAGAAGCCAGCAGAGGGCATCAGATCTTCTGGGACTGGAGCTGAAGATGCTTTTGAGTAAGTAGTAGGAATTGAACTAGGAGTCCTCTAAGAAAGCAGCTCGTGTTTTGGACCATTGGGCAATTTCTCTAGCCTCCACCTTGTGTTTTACAACAGAGTCTCTCACTGGTCTGAAGTTCACCGTGTACACTACAATGGCTGGCCATCCAGCCCTAAGAATCCCCGTGTCTCCACCTCCCTAGAATTGGGATCTGAAGATGTGTCCTCCCCCAAACTGAGTTTTGTGCCCGAAGACTTGATTCTGATTTCTTCCATTAACCTCACTGCTCAGTTCAAGTCACTAGCACCTCTACCCTCTCCCTCCCTATCCATATCTGCTCATAGGCCACACGAGCCTGTTAGGAGCAGACAACCAACTGCACCTGCCTGCCTGCTGCTACCTGAGGTCTGGACCGAGCCGCTCTCTGGGTGGTCTGTAGCAATATGGTAATACTGTCCCACCATGGTCAAGTCTGAACCCTTCTTCAGCTCTTTCCATTTCCCTCTGTGAAATGTGGCTGTCCTGGAAAACAGAGCCACAGATCCCCAGCTTCCTGGAGCAGGGTTCTGCAATGTGTCACAGTGCTGGAGCCAAAGCCAGGCTGCCCAGTGAACATGGTTATGACTGAGGCAGGCTCCCTGCGGGGGCTCACAGCACTCCAAAGTGGCCTTGCCCATCTTTTATTAGGACTGCCCTCAGACCTTCTCTCTGCTCACTGGTGATGAGCTTGTAATGAGGTCTGATGGCTCTCTAAACCTCTCCATTTCCCTCACAGCATTTCTCCTAATGAGCACTGGCTCATTTACTTCTATCTTGGCATTTGCTTCTCAAAGGACTCAAACAACACGGGGAACATGGGCCTTCAAGCTAAGTAAGGCAAGTTTCACAAAGGGAGGCCAAACTCATCAGGTCTTTTGGAACTGGAAGAAGCCACTGTCTAGTTATCTGACCCTCAGAGACTTCCTTGGAGAATTTTAATGTGCTGTCATCCCTTACCTTTGTGACCTTGATGGACATTATGAGTTGTAGGAAGCATGGCTGTGCTGAGTTAGCAGTATCTTCCACAGCACAGGCCATTAAGGGTGGAGTAGATGATTTGCCATCCATCTTCAAACCTGTCAGCAGGAACCAAGTGTAAAAGTGTTGTTAATGAAGCTGGTGATGCAGCTCCGTCCCTAGAATTCTTGCGCAGCACATACAAGGCCTTGTGTTCCATCCTCAACACTGCATGAACAAACAAGGAAACAAACAAACAAACAAAAAACACAAACGGCCATAGTGGAACATGCCTGTAATCCGAACACTTGGGAGATGAAAGCAAGAGGATTAGAAAATTCAAGATCTTCTACAGTCTCAAAGTGAGGATAACACCAGCCTGGGCTATATAAGACTCTTGTCTCAACAAAACAAAACAAATCTAAAGAGAAAGGATCATGAGGGTTTTAGGAAATCCACTCATTTCTGAGACGTCTTGGTCCTAAAGCAAGCTATGTGTTCTGTGGAGGAATGCTGCTTGCTCTCCTGACTTGTTAGCCAGCCCAGTGTCTTCTCTCATTCCACTTGCTGCCCTCACTACAAATTTACCTACCTCCTCTAAGCATCATATTTTACACAGATCGGTGATTTGTGGCTCATTTGTTTCGGAGATGTGCCCTGACTTCACAGCCCACCACATAAGGCTTCATCTCACCACTGTTCCCACCATTTTCCTTTTCCTCGGCATTCCAGCACAGACTTGGTTTCACTGAGTTAATGCTGACTTTCCTATGGGGATGAAAACATGGCTCTGCTCAATGGAATCATGCCACCATTTGTTTATAAATACATATCCATGCTGAAGTTAATAGATACTTTATGTATTACCATTACCTTGTAAATAATAATGATTTGCTTTGTTCCTGGAGCCCTCAATGTTTAGTCCATCCATCCTTCTGATGCTAACTATTCCCTTGCTGCTCTGCCAGTTTTTGAGATAATCCTCTGTCTTCCAACACCTCATGTCTCCTGCTTTCTTAGTCTTCTCTTTCACCTTGATTGCTCCTATTCAGGACACTCTTTGGCCACCACCATTCTTCCTTGCTTCACTTTCTTCCAGTTGCTTCTAAAGATAGACTAAAGGAGGCATGGACTCACTGAGCACTAGCCTATGAGAAAAATGCTTTTGGTCCATCTTTCCACTTATTGAAGTAGTGTGTCAGCTTCCTACCACTGTAATAAAAGCCTGAAATAATAAATTCATAAAGACAAAGGCTATATTTCAGCTCACTGCTTTGGAGAGTTTGGTCCATGACTACTTGGTCCCATTACTTCCGGGCCTGTGGCAAGGCAAACATTGCCTTAGGCAGCATGTGGTAGAGCAAAGCCACTCACTTTAGGACCAAGAAACAAGTGAAAAAGAGAAGAAAGGTTGGGGGGTTGTTATGTTTTTCATATATATGGTCCCAATGGTCTAAAACTGCCCCATTAGATGCTGTCCCCTAAAGATTCACATACATGGTCCCAATGGCCTAAAGATTCCTCAAGTACTACTTCTAAATCCTCTGCTGTGTCCCAGAAATAACAGGGCCTTAGGGACATTCCAGACTGAGATCACACACGGAAGCTGGATATTTCTATGGAGAACTCTATCATCTAGGATTAAATGTAAATCTAAGAAGGAAATACTTTCTCCTCATTATTTTTTAAGATTTTATTTATTATGTATACAATGTTCTGCCTGCATGTATTCCTGCAGGCTGGAAGAGGGCACCAGATCTTATTATAGATGGTTGTGAGCCACCATGTGGTTGCTGGGAATTGAACTCAGGACCTCTGGAAGAGCAGTCAGTGCTCTTAATCTCTGAGCCATCTCTCCAGCCCCCCTCCTCATTGTTTATAATTTATTTTTCTAGATTCTAAAGTTGGTGTTGAGAAATCTAGTGTTATTTTCTTTCCTGTTCTTTGATTTTTTTCTTTATTAAAGCTTTTAGGACCCTTTTCTTGTTGCTTGATACTTGGAGCTTCCCACACTGCACCTTCCCACACTGCACACTGCAGTAAGGTCTTAACCTGGATTCTGAGGCAGACATAGACAACTGTATAACACTACAAGAAGTTTATTGGACACAGCTCTTTCTTGTTCACTCACCCCTTGGTAATTTCATCCTTGGGCACAATATATTTAGATAGAATCAAACCCCTTCCCCATTTCTCCAACTTCTCCTCATTTCCAAACTTCATGTTCTCCTCCTAGTTCTGTCCCCACCTTCTCTTCTTTTCCTCTCTTCCTGCGTTTCCTTTCAAGGAGGGAATTTTTTATTTTAATTTTGTAAAAAAAAATGTTTCATTAATTCTATTTCTGTATAAAACAGAAGGAAGAAACCTGGCCAATCAACACATGCCTGTCATCACAGGGAAAGGGACTTATGTAAAAACGTCATGACTCTAAAAACATACATATGTTTCTTGTATCTTGTCTACAGAAATTGTGTTTTTCCATTGAACTGTTCTTTAAAATCCCACACATCACCAGGTGGTGGCAGTGCACACCTTTAATTCCAGCAATTGGGAGGCAGAGGCAGGCAGAGCTCTGTGAGTTCAAGGCCAGCCTGGTCTCCAGAGCTAGTTCCAGGACAGCCAGGGCTACACAGAGAAACCCTGTACCCACACACCCCACCCCCCAAAAAATCCACACATCTCACTGGTGTCCTTTGTCCCAGTTACAGACAGTGAGGGAGAGCAGGTTGGTTGAATCACTTCCTAAACAGTTTTCCACCATCCCTTCTTTCCAATCAGAAATTTGTGGATGTACAGGATCACAGTGCCCAGGTCCTGGTAGCCTTGATAAGTTAACCAAACTTTTCATCACCTAAGATTTCAAGCTGCAAGTGATGTGGAGTGATGTGCTTTACTTTGAGATCCTTGGAAACATTACCTGCCAACTCTAGCACCTCAGCTGTGAGGTTCTCCAGATTTGTGGCATTGTACCCAACATCAGTGGCACCTACCTGTCCATGACTTTCAGTGTGAGTCTTCATGTGTCCATGGATGTCACCCACAGACAAATTGTAGACCAGCTTTCTGTGAGTGAGACATGACCACAGCTTTGGCTCTTTCCACTGTCTTTTCCACTTTGGCCTCCAGCCATAGTCTTAGCCACGCAACACCCACTCAAGAGTGCACCTCCTAACATAAACACTTGTAACAGTTTTTTTAAAGGTGTGAGGGGGGAATCAGGACAAAGTTGAATTATGGATACAACAGAAACATTAGCCCACTGCATGGTAACTCTCAGAAGGGAAAGGCATTCATGGGATATAGGCAGGACCTTCATGCCCTGGTTCCATATTGGACAGCATTTGATTCTTGATCTCTACAAAAGAGTAGAGTGTAACATACAAAGGTGTAGTGTCACCTTTGGGTCATCAGCTATCAATCTGACTCTGTTAAAAATGAAATTAAGTATCTTAGTCCTAGGAGAAATCAATGTGGCACCCAGCTACATTAACTCTGATGTGGGTCTTATTTTAGCCTCTGGACACAATGCTTCCTTCATTCTGAGTAGTTTCGCTCTTTAATTTGGAGATTTTTTTTGGTGTGTTTGCTATTTGTTTTCTCTCCTTTTCTTCGTTTTGCACAAATTAGGTTTTGATTCCCCTCATTTTCTTGTATGCCTGCTATGGTTATTCAGTGGCACAGTAAATCCTAAAGATACTAGTGGGGTGCCAACCACATCTGCTTTTCTGATTAATCACATACTTACTCACCCTGTGTTGTTGTTTTGTGAGATCTTGGAGGAAGAATATGTAATAAAAAATATGTGGTCTATCTGACATGTGACCCAGGAACCATTAGGGACAGATGTCAGTTCACTACTGCTTCTCTTCAAATCACTCACTTTAAGTATAGTCAGACGACCCAGTTAACTCAAAATGAAAGCAGGCAAGGCCATAATGTTTAACAAGACTCTCAAGACCTCAGGCTAATGGAATGCATTATAAGCAGAGAAATCAAGAAATAGATGATAAAGTTGATGCTCTCAGAGGCCGTAGATCTGGCTCATTGCAGGATGCATCAGTTGATATTTAATCGATCCTGACTTAGTAGTGTGTTTCAGGGAACTGCTAACTCCCCCACTTTAGGACCCCTGGAGTACATCTTCTCTGCTTGTGCCTACTGAAACAAGGGACCAACAGAAGCAGATGTCTCTCTTCTTCTCCAATGTTTTGCCTTCCCCCCTCTTTCCTTCTTCCTCTCTTTCTCGAGGATCACACAATGTAGCCTCGGCTGGCCTTGTACTTGCTATGTAGTCTAGTGTTGGGATTACAGGTGTACCACACCATCCTAAGCCAAGACCTTATTCATTAACCCAGTACTAGGCTCTTTTCCAGATGAATGGAGGTGGGAATTTCTATTCTCTCCATAGCTCCAAGTCCTTTCAATACATTCATGTATTTCCTAAGGTTGATCTCAGGGGCCCTCACTCTGACTGACAAGTCAATCTATCCTGTTCCTAAGGCATTCCTTTACCTGTATTGGAACTTACTTCTTCAGGATCCCAACACAGACCGACAATCAGCAACTCTCCAGTAGTCCTCCAGGACTCCAGCCTCAGGTTAGAACTGCAGAAACATCCTTTCTCCTGGACTGGAGAATTGTTGAATTCTTGGTCTTTCCATCATGAGATGCTCACTACTGGCCAAGCCACAGCCAGTAAGCCAGGCTCATCAATCTCTTTTCTCCTCTTCCTCTTTATCTCCTTTCTCCTCCCCCCTCTCTTTTCCTCTCTCTCCAATCATTTAGAGACCCTTGACTAATTCACTCACACACAGTGCACCCACATTCATCCAAATATACATATATTATCCATGCATTCACACCACACACACATGTGAAAGACAGAACAAAAAGAACAGAGTTGCCTTTGCTGCTTCAGTTATAGCATGTTGAGTGATTTATGTATTAAACAGACATGAATAATGTAACTTGGAAATTTAGGCTCTTCTATGGAGACTGGTGACTAAAAACTCTCAGAGCTCAGACTTCGAAGCAGAACTTCGGCTCCAGATCTTAAGATGGCTTGTTTATTTGGCTTGAGCCCCCAGGTTCAGTGTATTCAAGAGAGGGACCCTCACAACTCTGCAGCTTTGTTCTCTTCTCTTCCTGATCCAAAGGACAGGCTTCAGGAATGCTGGGACAATTGGCAGCTTGACCAATTTGCAACTGGCAATTGCTTCTCAGTCTGTACTGTTCAAAAGATGAGTGATAATGAGGAACCTCCTAATTACCAGGGCTTCTGTCTTGTCATGTTATGACTCTTTCCACGAGACGTAGCTAATTGCTTCTATCAAGGAGAGAGAGTTAGAAAGACTCAGAAAAGAAGAAGAGACTGAATTCAGTTAAGAGTATTTCTTAAATTATTTCTGTTCGTGGCAATCCTACTCTTAAACCCTCCACTTCTCTGTTCATGTGTTGCGAGGGGAGGGTCTTTGTCCTTTCTCTTCTTGACCACTAAGCCATCTCTCTTCAGCCTCAACATTCACCCATTAATCAAAGGGGAGCCCCATGACATAATTTACCCTCCTGTAGGCCCTACTGCTTAAGGTGTCCACCATGCACCATGGCAACACCAAGCTTCCAAGACATAAACCTTTGGGGAACACACTCAAGTCATATCAACCCATGGCATATGCTGCTGTTGCAGTTAAATTTAAAGCTCAGATCGCTGAACTTGAGGTGTCTGTCACTGAGGACCACTGTGGATTTTGTTTCTATTACCTGTCACCGCCAGCAAAATGTCCAAAGCATATTAGCTTAAAGCAAAGATGAGTCCTTACTCATTATCAATTCTTGAATTGACCAAGCTTAGCAGATAACATATAAGGCACCCCACTCACTCTGCCTCTTTTACCCATGTTCAACAACAATCAGTCTAGCTGAGCTTCCTCCCAGCACACTGCCTGACTCCTAGAGGTCAAGCCTCGTTATCAAGCCTCTACCTGCATAGTATTAATGTCTCATTGGCTAAGCAAATCACATGATTAAGCATACTAAATGTGTGTGTGGAGAACCATGTAACAGAATGTGTGCCAGAGCCATGGATTGATGAAACAGGTCACCTATTAGCACTTAATTCCAAGTCATTATGTCACCTCATAACCACTTCGTGTTGCTATTTTTTAATAATTTGTTTATTTTTATTTTCTGTGTGTTGGTGTTTTGCCTGCATGTATGTCTGTGTGGGCATGCCAGATTCCCCTGGAACTGGTGTTACAGACAGTTTGAGCTACCACGTGGGTACTGGGAATTGAACCCGGGTGCTCTAGAAGAGAAGCCAGTACTCTTAAACTGCTGAACCATCTCTCCAGCCCCTAAGGTTACTATTTGTATTTCTGGCATCACTATTCTCAAAATTTGAAATAACATTTTATCTCAGCTGTCTCTAATTGATTTCTAATTTCTTACCTAAGATATTTCACCCCGGGCCCTCCCTTTTTCACATACATTCCTATGTAGTTCATGCAAGGCTGGCTGCTAACTTAGGAGATCTGGGCTGTGAGCTAGTGCTTAGGACTGAGGGTTTGACAGGCTGGAGACCTCCATTTGGGGATTTCGGAAACACCCGGGGCATCAGAAGTCTCTGGGCCACGCCTACTGACCAGGAATCTTGTTCCTCTGCCTAGGAGCCACGTGCTTCTTTGTTTCATGAGTGCCACAGCATGAACAATCCTATCAAAGCCAAGGTTCTGGCCTTCTCCCTACCTTATCCTCCATTATGGATTAATCCCTTTTCTGGTGAGTATGCTTTCATAGTTTACTCCCTTTTCAACTCTTCAAGTTGCCAGTTGTCTAAGCTGACCTTAGAAAATTCCTGCTTCCTGACTTGTACCTACTTTTCAGCTTTTTCTCATTCTTCCACAAAAACCCTACTACTGCAAGCCTGAGTTAACTAGCTCCCCTTAAATAAGATTGCCTACTTTTCCCCCTTTGATTTTCTTTTCTTTCCTGTCTTTAAATTTTATTTTAAGTTGATGTTTCAGATGAAGTCTCTCTTGCTATGCAGTGCATGCTGGTTTTGAAGTTATGATCTGCTTGCCTCAACATTCCAAGTGATGGGATTAAGCACTGTGACACTATCATTGGCTTCTGGTTCCCTGTGTTAGGGCTAGCCCAATCTCCTTTGGATCCATTTCAAGTTCCTAGTTCCTATGAAGTCTGTGCACTCATAGGCTCCAGTTCTCTGTTCTATCTCTGATCTCCAGGTAGACATTGCCAAGAAGATAGTACATAGCTTTACACTGCCCAATGGTGGTCAAATTCTCATATATGCCTATTTGTATTTAAATTAGTTAAATTTAAATACAAATGTGAAATTCAGTTTCTCAGTCCTATGGACACAACTGGCCAGAGGCCATGCAATGTGACATAGTGAAGATAAAAAGCATTTCCTCCTTACAGAAAATCTTACTGGCATCTATGTGGCTATTCTTTGGTATCTAATCATTGCTTCGGATATTTGACTGACTCTTCAATCACCAATTCTCAGCCCCCTATTTCTTAAGCCTGATCCTAAGCCACATACCTCCTCTTCCAGAATCCTTTGAAGCTGGTCTTATCCTACAACCTAGAGTTGATCAAAGTAATCCCAGGGTAGGTTTATTGGGAGGGCTTCTGGACAAAAGAACTCTTGTACATGATGCATCCAAGGAATAATCAAGACCTGCTCTTGCACCATAGAGTTCTTTGCCCATGCTAAAAGAAATGTGAGGAAGTCTTGTCTAACTCAACAGCAACTATCTTGTTTAAATCTATAGCAGCCATCTCATACCATGAAGAAAGTACAATGATTGTATTACAAGGCTACTCAGAATACTTAAATGTCTGAATGAACCTGCCTACTCCTAAGAATCTCGCTATGTGGTTAATGGCATTGTTTTATTATTTGACAGTCTACTGCCTAACTTTATTATATAGCCCTTAAACATTACTAATAATAAAATCATATTGCTACTGTGGAGAGGACAAACTGACTTCTGAACCCTCCTTTCTGGACACATCTGACTTTGCCTGGCATGCATGGTCACAGAGAATGTTCCCCTAGTGGTGATCTTGGCTCGTACAGTATTATCTTGGCATGTCAGCTCAGGGCTGGATGTGTAAATCAACCTGAATAATAAGCCCTAAGGTTGGAATTCAGACTCAGAAATGGCAGCACATGCTCATCTTGGCTTCTGAGCAGAAGATAGTCGCTTCATAGTTCTAGGTGGCAAGCCCAGGGCACGTGACCTGGGAATTGGAGAAAGCTAAAGTTTAAGAAGAGATTAGAATGCAGAAGAAATGTGAGTTGTGCCAGAGTTGGACCCCTGCTCCCAGATAAAGCTTTGCAGTGTTGGGTTTGATTGCTCTGAGTCTAATCCTACAGTTCTAGTAAATTCGTCAGCTGCCCCCCCCCCCCCAAGTGGAGTTATAACTCTCCCAGTCCAGGTTCTGGGGCACTAGCTGCCTGGTTGGTAAAATTCCCTCTATAGATGTCATCCTTCTTCAAAATGTTGAAAATGCATTAAGCAGGGATGTCTCCATGATACCCTCCTGACTCATCTGTAGCACATAGTAGGTGATGAGCAAACTTAGGTGTCTTAGTGGATTTGTCTTAGTCGATTTTATTTTAGTGTATGGAAAAGCAGAGCGGGGCCTCCCGGGTTGGACCACAGCCTTTCGAGTTCCTCTCCTGAAACAGTCTAATCTTAGCCTCTGTGAAAGTGTGTCATGTTAGCAACAGCAGCACTTCCATCTATATTTGTACTTGAAAGTTACACTAGAAAGGTGAGAAGGGAAGAGATACTGTTCTCCGTTTTTTAGCTCCAAGATACACCCGAAAACCGATCAATTCAAAAATTAGTCTGCTAGTGTGATGTCAGTGACAATTCAAAAGGAAGTCTTGAGTCTCATTGAAAGCCCCACCCAGTACCCTACTCACGCTTAGATCTGAGAATCATTCATCGTGCCTGGTGTGTGTGATGTGATGAGTCTATATGTATGTGAAATGTGTATTTCCCTAAATGGATTATTATCCAAGATGTTAAAACTAAAGTAAGAGCATATTGAGCTCATTTGATTTGTTTCCATTTGCTTTGTTTTACAGTGTCTGCTAATGTTCCCAATCTTGACCAATATGAATTCCTATTATATTCATTTATTGAATTTTTATAGTTGAACAACCAGTAGATGGCAAAGGTCCAAAATAATGATGGGTCTGTTATGTATATAGATAATATAGACATTAACATTTTGTAGTGTATTATTCAGATAATTATTTCCTTCAACTAGCCCCCTGATCCTGGGAGATAAGACCTGCTTGTGCCCTGTTATTTGGGGTTCTTGGGTTAGATCTAAGAGCAACTAGCCTATAAATGCACAGTGAAGACCAGTAGAGCATGTCCCAGAGCCAAGAGCTTGCTTTTTCTAAACCCCAGCCATACCACTTTGCTGTGCTTGGAGACAGAACCAGGTTCGGCTTTGGAACAACAGCATCAGAGGTAGGTTCCCTAGCCACCTGTGTACAGATGCATGGCAGGGTTAAAATTCACAGCTACTTTGAGACTCCACAGCCTTCTTCATACATTGGAACAGTGATATGCCTATCCTACAATGTCAAGTCAAAAGTCCTTGGGATGAGCCTATCATATATGCTCATAGGCCATAAAGTAGACTCTTTCATAACTCTAGTTAAAACAAATTCAGGTGTGTATGGTATAATAGGCAAAAACATAGAGGTGACCCTCTGCCTTTACTCCAGACAGATTGGTCATAGGCTAGCAGTGATCAAGCCAGACTGGCACTTTCACCAGCAAGAAACGTTCCACAGGGATCTTACAAGAAAGGTGGCAATAGCACACAAATCCCAAGCTTCTAGACATTAGGCATCTGGGGATATCGGAAAACTGCTTAAGAGCTCACCTCCAAGTCCAGGCTGCTCTGTATGAGGAAGCATGGAAGACCAGTGGAACAGTGAGAGGGTGGGTCATGTCTACTGTGGCTGATCTTGTAAACATTTACTGTCTCCAGCAAAGGGATGTTTTCTAAACCACAGAGTTTAGGCAAACATTCAGTTGCATGACACATGGAGCTTCTGAATTCACCCACTTTGTCTAACAAGTAGAGAGAGCACAGATGCTAACTGATCAGAGTATATACCTGAGTCACGGAGCCCTGTATTTCTACAGGGGAAGAACCAAGCAAACACTGAGAGAAGAGACATTCAGAGGGTCCCAAGATGCCCCAGAGACAGCCACTGGATTTGAACACTTGACCCTTTCTCATGCTATGAATATACTTACATCTTGCTGTTGTCATCATTTTTAGGAAATTCAACTCATATTACAAGAAGGTCTCAATCACTGAGATACCCTACCCAGTACTCATACTCAAAGTATATTTGTGACACTGAATTTCTTTCTTTTTTTCCTTTTTTTAAATTGATATTTATTTATTTATTTATTTATTTATTTATTTATTTATTTATTTATTTTGATTTTGAGACAGGTTTCTCTGTATTGTTTTGGAGGCAGTCCTGGAACTCGATCGGTAGACCAGCCTGGCCTTGAACTCACAGAGATCCAACTACATCTGCCTCCAGAGTGCTGGGATTAAAGGCATGAGCCACAAACACCTGGCCCTTTTTTTAAATTTAGAAACAATTACTTTACATATGAATCTCCCCATTCCCTCTCCCTCCCATCCTCCCATGCCCCCTACCAACCCCCCAAACCACCCCTACCCACTTCCCAAGGACAGTAAGGCCTTCCATGGGGGAATCATCAAAGTCTGTCACATCATTTGGGGAAGGGCCTAGGCCCTCCTCCAGATATCTGGGCTGAAATAGTATTCCCTCCATAGAGAATGGGCTTCCAAAGTCCATTTGTGCACTAGGGATAGATATTGGTCCCACTGTTAGAAGTCCCATAGCCGGCCCAGTCCTCCTAACTGGCACCCACAGTCAGAGGGTTTGGTTCAGTCCAAAGCTGGTTCCCCAGCTTTAGGACTGGGGGTCCATGTGCTCTCACTAGGTCAGGTCAGCTGGTTCTGTGGGTTTCTCCAGCACGGTCTTGACTGCTTTGCTCATCCCTCCTCCCTCTCTATGACTGGATTCCAGGAGTATGGCTCAGTGCTTAGCTGTGGGTGCCTGCTTCTGCTTCCATCAGCTACTGGATGAAGGCGGTTCAGGGGGCCTGGTTTGGTCCTATGTTGGTTCCCTAGCTGTCAGACTGGGGTTCATGAGTTCCCACTTTCTGAGGTCATCAATTTCTCCAGGTTTTCCTAGCGTGGTCTTGACCCCTTTGTTGGCCACTCCTCCCTCTCTGAAACTGGATTCCAGGAGTATGGCTCAGTGCTTAGCTGTGGGTGCCTGCTTCTGCTTCCATCAGCTACTGGATGAAGGCGGTTCAGGGGGCCTGGTTTGGTCCTATGTTGGTTCCCTAGCTGTCAGACTGGGGTTCATGAGTTCCCACTTTCTGAGGTCATCAATTTCTCCAGGTTTTCCTAGCGTGGTCTTGACCCCTTTGTTGGCCACTCCTCCCTCTCTGAAACTGGATTCCAGGAGTATGGCTCAGTGCTTAGCTGTGGGTGCCTGCTTCTGCTTCCATCAGCTACTGGATGAAGGCTCTAGGATGGCATTTAGGGTAGTCATCATTCTCATTATAGGGGAAGGTCATTTAAGGTAGCCTCTCCACTATTGCTTAGGTTCCTAGTTGGGGTCATCCATGTGGATCTCTGTACAATTCCCCAGTGCCAGATTTCTCTTTAAACCTACAGTAGCTCCCTCTATTGATTGGTCCCTTTTCTTGTTCTCCTCTATTCCTCTCCCCACTCAATCTTTCTTAAAAGGAGTCCTCCAGCTGGGTGGTGGTGGTGCATGCCTTTAATACCAGCACTTGGGAGGCAGAGGCAGTCAATTCTCTATGAGTTTCAGGATAGCAAGAGCTGTTACACAGAGAAACCCTGTCTCAAACAAAACAAAACAAAAAAGAGTCCTGCAACTTGTACACATTTCAGGACTCCTCAAACTTAAAGAGAGAGAGAGAGGAGAGAGAGCAAGAGCACTGTACCCAAAGAGTGCCTACTACAACCCAATTGATTTGTATGCCAAATAAACAAAGGGAGGTCTGTGGGGAGGGAACTCTCACTTGGTCTCACAAGTGGCAACAATGATGTGAATTTTAATGTTCAGCTCTCCTTTCCTCCCATCCTGGGATTTTCCTAAAGAAACTGGTCACATTCCCGAGTAGTTTAGTGATTGGTTAAGTGTGAGTCCTTAGAGGCAGGCTAGACTCTTGTCAGGTCATTACTCAACAGCAGGGTACTGTCCTTAGTCTTCTGAGCTGCAAGAGTGTGGTGTGATATGGACATTCATAAAAATATAAATAGTTTAAAAATAATAAAGTATTTAATGAGAGAATAAATAGTATTTTTAAAAAATTAAGCCATGTGAGGATGGGAAATACCATAACACAGTGCATGTGGATCAGATATAGTGCTTTTCTAACTTTAAATATTTTAAATGCTAATGAGAAAGGAAAGACAGCTTTAGCGAGACATTGGCTAGTAGAAAAAAAACTGCTGAATTAAATCAGCCTGTATACTTTAAGGATGTGTTGACCTCTGAATGATAATAAGGATATGTGTTACCTTGGGGAAGAGGTTTTGCTTTTGTTTCCACAAAAGTAGAAGAACTATTGATACATACCATCAAGATTGATAAATATTAGACCTGAACTAGATATTAGAAGAGGTGACAGTAGATCAAACAGTGTGGCCATTTAATCTAAACTAGCTTTCCCGGGGCTTTATCATTATCTCAATTTTCCCAGGGTCCCCCAAAGATGCGGTTACCCCAAGACAACAGGAAGTAATTTTAAGAACATGACACCCACATTCCCAAAAGGTGGGGTGGGTGGTTTGGGTTGTTTTGTGGATTATGGATGTTCATCATTGTTTAGTGGGATTAGTTACAAGTTGTTAATGGTCATGGTCAGGGAGGAAACTAATCAAAGGAGATTAGATCCTAAGATCTTGTTCTGAAAAAAAAAGGATGGGGGATACAGGAATAATAGGATAAAAGGGTAGATTACTGAATGTCCTTCTAAACTAAAAAAGCAACTGCTAGTCATTATATTATACATTTGTATGGATTTTTGTATATTAATACAAATTTAAGGTTATTTTGTTATACTGTATATATGTTCTTACTCTTGCTTAAGGTATTATATCTATGCAGCTCATTTAATAATATATGTAAATTTTTAGTCCTTGGAAGTTATTATTACAAACTATTTAGGAGTACAGGTTAGTAGTTAGTCATCTAACAATCAAATTTGTGGTCGTGTTAGCTATGTTTTCAAACACTTCAGAGATCTACACAATAAGGCATTTAAGAAGTTTTAATAACATAAGGCTGTTTATGACAGTGAGACATGTCTGCTCTTGGCAGCACCAATTAACTTCAAAAAAGGATGATGGGCATCAAAGAACCTCCATATGGAGTTTGCTTTCATTGTTGCAAAGTTAGCCACTGGGAAAGAAACTACCCCTGTCTTGACTGCTGACAGTATGTTGTCCAAATTGGACACAGAAGGAGACTGCTGAACTTTGCCAAAACAAGGTAGGCAGTCCTTTAAAATTCCTGCTTCACAGAAAAGTCTATCATATAAACTAAGCCTGTATGTCAAAGATGGATGCCCAACATTACAGAGGAATCTTAGGTGACTGTCCAGGCAGCCAGATGTCTCTGCCATTTCTGTAGTTTTGGAAGTTGTTTGCTCTGCACATCCTGTTTACTTAGGCAATATTATATCCATCTTAGATCTCTGATGGGGTTGTAAACTAGATAGTTATAATTACAGTTTTCCTTGTCACAAAACTCAGAAAAGAAATTCACAAAAGAGGTGTAAAGTGCATAAAGTTGAGAGTCATAAAAGCTTAAATTGTTTAGCTAAAAAATGTTTTGATATCTAAAAAGATAGTTCTGGGTTTGTAATATAAGTTAGGATAGAAAGTGAATTAGGTACAAAATTTGGTCTCATCAACATAGGATAGATAATGGAGTATTTTCTCTGAATCTGCCAATTCATAGACTGGACTTTGTGAATGTAATTCTTACCTGATAATTGTTCTTACTGTTTATAGTTGTACTGTGTTAGAGTTTTAAACCTTCCCTCTTTATTTAGACAAAAAGGGGGAAATGTTGTTTTTAAGTCAAGACTAGCAGTTCACCTTTCTTCCTATACCTTAGACAGTGAGGAAGGAAAGAATAGACTAGTATGAATTCTGGCTCAGGTGAGATATGCCAAGGTCTAGGCTTGGGTAAAGGCCATGCTAGACTCCAGAGACCCAGAAGTGGTACAAACATGTGTTTCTGTTCATTTGTACCAGCAGTGAGTCTGTAGTACAGGCTTCTGGCTCAGGTAAGCTTATTGTTTGCTTGAGTGTGGAAGATGGGGGACAAGAGGGAAGAAAGTAGTGCTTGCCACCAGCCCCTGTCAAACACCAGCAAAAGCCAGAGAGACTCTGCAGCTAGGACAAGATTGGATATGTCAGGATCACAAGCTCTCTGAAGTCACGGGACTCACCTCGAATCCTCCATAAAATCTTTCTGCCTTAGTTTCCTCAGCTGCAATAATCAAAGCAAGTTAAAGATAAAATATACACAACAAAGTATATTCTTTCTGAAAATATTGTAGATTTGTTTACAAAGGAGAAAACTGAGAAAGGAGATGGAGGCAGAGGAAGAAGAGGAGGAGGAAGGGTACAGGAGGAAGAGATGGGAGGAAGAAGAGGAGGAGGAAGGAAGAGGAAGAGAATGGTATTCTCTCTCCTGTCTACATAGCTCACCAATGACAAATCTATCCCTCTGCTTCAGTTGAAGCCAAGGAACAGCCTGCTTCAGTGAGGTTTGTGGAGCTAAGGGCCTCACAGAGGCCACATGCAGGGCTCCCACAACAGCGCAGAGCCTGGCCACCACGAGGGGGCTCAGAAAGTGAGTGTCTTCATCCTTCCATCAATAGGCTTAAGGTGTGGGCAGGAGGACCCACAGTATGCAACAACAAATCCAAGAGACTCAGGTAATGACAATGAGGCCAGTTATTTTCATTTCTGTGGAACTGGGAGCCAACCTAAACAAAATGGTGGGCGCACTGACTCAGAGAACAGAGAACAGTTTTCATAATGCCAATGACGGCCCCTTCTCCCTTTCCTCATTGGCTGGCTAAGACTTTACACAGCATCTGCCACTCACATTCATCTTTTTCTCAACAAAGACTGAGGTGGTGGGGCAGTTGACAGAAATGTTCATCTCTGTGTTTTATACACCATTTGTTTCAAAACTTATCAGGAACAGGAGTTTTATCAGTCTGTGTTTTACTAGGCAAACTTTGCTGTTAATAATGTCTACTTGAACCTCTTAGTTTGGGTGGTGATGGCTAGGCCAGCAGAGGCTAGCAGGGGCCCAATATTTTTTGTTCATCTGCCAGTAGGCCCCGAGGCACTTTTGTCTTGAAAATGGACATTTCTACTTTTTATCTTTACAATGGGCATTGTGATTCCACAGAAGAAGAAGAGGTAAGACATGAGGCACTGTTTTCAAAAGTTCACACAAAAAGGCTTCTTGCCCTGGGGAACACTAAGGGACTTCAATCTAGACACTAGATACAACTATAGTTGCTGAAGGAATTCAAAGTTTGGGAAAATTCCATCTTGCTCTGTCTTCATAGAAGGGTAGGGCGTGGCCTGGCATGGTGGTATAGCCAGGTTCTTAATCCCAGCACTCAGGAGGCAGTCAGGCAGATCTGTGAGCGTTTGGGGTCAGCCTGGTCTGCAGAGTGAGTTCCAGGATAGCCAGGGCTACACATAGAAACCCTGTCTCAAAAAACTTAAAAAAAAAATGTGTATGGGGGTTAAGGCAGCCCCTTTATGTGAACTTTACAATAGCTCCATGGGTAGAGCTGGCTGCTAGCCCTAGGTCAGCTTTTTTTTTTTTTTTTTTTTTTTTTTTTTTTGTCTTTAGAAGAAATGACAAACGTTTAGGAAAATGAACGAGAAGAAAGAGAGCTCGAGAGGTGTGTACCTTTCCATTTATGTATGTCCAACTATCTTAATTGCATTTCCTGAAAAACTGAGACCAGCCAATCAGTAGAATCTCAAAGGCTCATTAGAGCCCCAGTATATGCAAAGACTTCTGGGAAGGTCATTATGTGGCTTAGGTTTTAGAAACTCTCCTCCCAAATTCTGGGATTACACGCCTGCCACTTCACTCTTAGCTAGATGTGATTTTTGAAATGATTGTTGCTGTGTTTCACCCCTCACTTCAAGAGTGTGTGTGTGTGTGTGTGTGTGTGTGTGTGTGTGTGTGTGTGTGTGTGTGTCATACCTGTGAGATGCAGGCAATGGCCAAAGGAAGACACTGAATGCTCTTATCTGTCAATTGGCTTTATTGCCTTGAGACAGGGTCTCCCACTGAGCCAGAAGTTGAATACTTAATCTAGGCTGGCTGGCCAGGGGCTTCCAGGATCTACTCATCTCTCCCTTCCCAGTACTGGGCTCACAGGTATGAAGAGCCATACCTGGCTTTTTACATGTGTGCCAGGGATTAAAATCAGCTCTCTATGCTTACACGGACTCTTACCCTCTGAGCTATCTCCCTAACACCAGGTTTTAGAGACTCGATTCATGCCCCCCCCCCCCAGCCCATTTTTCCCTACAGGAGTTTGGAAAAAAGTCACCATCTCTTTGTTTTGATTATTTCTCATCTTGAGAAGCAGAAGTAATGCCATCTGCTTTAACGACGTCCTGGGTGAACTGTGAAAGGTAGGGTGAGGTATGTTCGAGCTCTACAAAGAGCTTATGTAAGTGTTAACTACGGAAGCCAGGGGAGGGAGAGCCATTCACTCCAGAGCAGGTTTTCTTTTCTGAGTGTCTGTGGGTATTTAATGAACATTGAGCCCCTCCTTTCAGAATCAAACACAAAAGATTCTCAGGCCAGATTGCTTTGCAACTTTTATGTCACAGTGTGTAGCCAGTTTTAGGAGTGCAAGAAATAACACATTCATCCCTGAAAACTTTTGCACGATGGACAGAAGCAAAAGCAGATGAAATAATAAATGACTCTCTTTATATTTCCCATCCTGCTTCAAAAAATGCCAACTCAGAGTCAATCACGTTTCATCGATACTCTCACCTGAAATGACTTGTTTTTAAAACAAATGTGTGTAGTGGCAGTGGAGGTTGCATGTGTGTGATAGGAGTGTGTGTGTGTGTGTGTGTGTGTGTGTGTGTGTGTGTGTGTGTGTGTGTGTGTGTGTGTCACTGCTTTTGTCTCCTGTGAGATGTTATGACACTATCTCTGCCATTTAGACCTCTTATTTCCTGGAGCAGGAAGCACACAGAGGCAGACAGGTGAAATCTCACACCCAGTGTGTATTTGCTGGGAAACCTGGGCGAAGTCTTCGTATCTCTGCGATTCAGTCTGGATCAGTTACTTTTCTCACCACTGTGACTAAATACTTAACGAGAAGCAACTTGAGGAAGGAAGAGTTTGTTTGGACTCACAGTGAAGAGTTTGTTTGGGATCACAGTTTGAAGGTAGAGTCCATCATGGTAGGGAGGTGACAGTGATGGTGGCAGTTAGTCCCATTCCATCTGGAGTCAGGAAGCTGAGGGAAAGATGAGCGCTGTCGCTCAGCTGGCTTCCTCTGGTTTTTGTTTGTTTGTTTTCCCAGTCTGCGGCCCCTTATCTACAGAATGGTGCAGAGCACATTTATGATGACTCTTCCTGCCTCAGTTAACCTATTCTAGAAACTTCTCCAAAGACTCACCTGTTTCTATGGTGATTCTAATCCCATAGAGTCAGCAATCAAGACTGAGCATCAAACAAACGAAAAGATGAAGCATCCTAGTCTCTCCATTTGTGGATTGCCTTAGGTGAGACCTAATAGAATTGTAGCAAAGAAAACAAGTTGAAACATATAAAGCACGTGGGACTTGGAGCTTGGCCAATGGCTGGTTATTGTTGGTCAACCTTCATGATTCCCAAGAGGTAAGCATTGTAGTGTTCATTTTATAGACTGCTGTAAGGATACACAGCCATCCTGGGAATGGAGTAGACACTGACTTCATTCATATTAGGGCATATTCCCTTCGGGGATTTTAAAAATGACTTAGGCAATATCCAGGTTTATTTATAAAGCCAGAACACATTATTCTCTGAGTATAATTAAGCACTTTTGAGAGCCCAAATAGGAAACAATTAGTCACTACTAAATGTAATCTTAATAATTCCAGATAATTAAAAAGGAACTTCCTGTGGCTCATCCTTGGGGAGAAACAGCTTTTTCATGCAGCCAGGGGATAATCTGAAAACTGCAGGTATACCATGGTACTCCAGGGGCTGACTGTTTGTTTGCATGCAGGATGGTATGGAGTGAGAGACAGAGGCCAGCCTTTGCTTTATTAATGTCTGCTCATTCATCTCAACACTTCCAACATCTCTATCCTGTTGAGAGGTCCCCACATCCCCAGGGACAGTTCATTCTTAAGACCCTATGATGTTTTCCCCTGAATCATGAAATTATCTCTTAAAGAAGCATCAACATTGGCATGCCACTTCCCATATCACCAAAGGCCCCCACAAGGAACATGGACATCTTTCTGGCATCTTGTATGTGTGGATTTAAAAATTATCCTCTTAAGTCGGAAGGTAGCAAAGATGTAGCATTAGGAACACGGCCACAAAAGATGTCTCCAAGAAAGGAGAAAAGCCCAGACTCTAGAAACTGAAACTCTTCATGTGATTCCCTGGTAGGGTTTTAGTTTGAATTGCCCCCAAGATTGTCCTTTGAGTGCTTGCTTCCCAGCCTGGGGGTACCATTTTGGGAGATGCTGGGATTTTGTAGGTAGAGCCTAAAACGGGCTGCTATAAGTTAGTATTTGAAGGGCACACCTGGCCCCCCACTTCCTGCCTTTTTCTCTACTTTCTGGTCAACTGTGATGTGAACAGCTGCCCTCACCGGCTGCTACCAATGCCACGAATGGAGCTGCCCCTCCATGCCCTATCACTGGGGACAGGCTGAAGCCAGCAGCCAAGAATATACTCTCCAAAGGGAAGCAGCATCTGTGAGGGTCACATCACAACAACACAGAGGTTACTAAGCCACTCCTTAACCAATCACTTTATGGTGGGACCATAGGCAAGGTACTTAGAGGCTTAGTGAGAACTTTAGGTGCCTACTGTTTGCTTTTTTCCCCTAAGGCTTTTTTTTTTTTTGGAAATTTTGTTTGTGTTTGTGTTGGACCGTGTGTGTCTGCAGGTGTGCATGTGTGTACATGCTGATGCCCTACATGCAAAGGGAGGCAAGAAGACAACTTTATTTAGTATTGTCCTTCAGGACCTATCCATCTTTTTATTTTTAAAATAAAAGGCAGAGTCTCTCACCGAGATGTGGGGTTCACTCATTGCATTAGGCTGACTGTCCAGTGGACTGCAAGGATGTACTGGTCTCCACCTTCCAGGGGCTGGAATTACAAGCATGTGCCATCATGCTTAGCCATGTTTCTTCTTTGTTTTTGAGATATTGTCTAGTCATGTCAGAAGCTATAACCATAAAGTCTTACCAACATTATCACCTAAACATGAGCTGAACAAAGGCAAAGCCACCAGACATGCCAAAGCAGTGTGTGTGTGTGTGTGTGGGGGGTGATAGAGCCCAAGAGGCCTCAACTCTAGCCTTTACACACAGATTCTAGGAACTGAACTCAGGTCCTTGTCCTTGCAAGGTATGCACTTTGCCGACTCAGTTATCTCCGCAGTCCTTTAATTCTATCTTCAAGTGAAATGTCCAGGTTCATCTGCAGACCAGTAGCAAATTCAATCAATCATTCATGAAGTCAATCAATCAATCAATCAATCAATCAGCATTTCCCTCTTAGGCTGAGTTAGGTGTTCTCATCTGAGACTAGGCTACTATGTAGCTGGGATACACAGGCTTCTACAGATATCCTCTGCTCTGGCTAGTACCCATGCTCATTCAATGTTGAATTATAAATATTTTAGCAACATCCAATCCTCCTCTCACCCTGATCCCACTGAAGGGGGTGAGCATGTCTGTGAACTCCAGGATCAGAAACCTGAGTGTGAATGCTGACTGTGTGTTCTTAGGCAAGTCACTAAAACTCTACTACCATAACTTCCTAATTTATAGGGGTTGGAGAGATGGCTCAGTGATCAAGAATACTTGCTATTCTTTCAGAAGTTCTGTTCAATTCCCAGTACCCCCATGGTGGCTCACAATTACCTATAATTATAGTGCCATGGGATCTGATTCCCTTTCCTCACGTACATACAGAAAAAAAATTCTTGTACATAAAATATATGAACACATCTAAAAAAGAATGTAAGGGGGGCAGGAGAGATGGCTCAGAGGTTAAGAGCACTGGCTGCTTTTCCAGAGGTCCTGAGTTCAATTCCCAGCAACCACATGGTGGCTCACAGCCATCTGTAATGAGATCTGGTGCCCTCTTCTGGCCTGCAAGCATACGTGCAGACAGAAGACTGTATAAACAATAAATCTATAGGAGAGGAGGGGAGGTGAGGGGAGGGGAGAGGAGGGGAGAGAAGAGAAGAGAAGAGAAGAGAAGAGAAGAGAAGAGAAGAGAAGAGAAGAGAAGAGAAGAGAAATTTTTAGGCTGGCAGAAGGTCCTATCATGTGAATGGATTAATGTTGGTCTTGGAGTAGGGTGTAAAGTGAGGCCACCCAGCATGCAGCCCTGTTTGCATACAACTAGGTTATCTTTCCACGTCTTTGTTGTGTTTGTTGTCTTTGCCAGAACTCTGATGCCATGATTTGACATGGAAGAGGGACTTCTGTCCTGTTTGCTTCACTGTGCACAGTTTATAAATAAGTTGTTAATCATGGTTGTTAATCTCCATGGGGTTTAGATTTACCTAGGGGACACTCTTCTGGGAATGCATATGAGGATGTGTCCCTGAGGGCAAAAACCTCCTCTTAATGTGCATGCCTGATCCATAGGAAGGGCACCAGATGGAAGGAAAAGGGGGAAAGGAAAAAGCCAACTTGACAGCAGTAGCCATCTCTTGGCACTTCCTGATTTGTCAGCCACCTCATGTTCCACCATGAGTTCTCTCAACCACTAAGCAGGTTAATTCTTCCCCTATAAACTGCTTTCATCAGATATTTGGTCACGGTGCTGAGCAAAATAACCAGCATAGCAAAGACTACAGATTAAAACAAGAACATACACAATGCCTGCTTTCGCTGGGCGCACAACTCCCTTTGAGACAGTTCACACAGTGATTGGAGATTAAATGGCATGACATACTTAAAGTCTTAACACCGTGCCTGGTACTGCTTTTAAATACCAACTAATACTACCACCCTCTCGCTGCTGATCTTTCAAATTCGCATCTAAGCCATAAGCATGGATTTCACAAAACCAGTCTGGGAGGAACCTTTCCTTCCATCACCTCAGGGTCCAAAGACTTTGCCAAAGAAATTATGGCAAATCCAGGTTCCCGGGTCACATGGGACATGACTCTGAGCCATATTGTCCTTGGGTGAGAATCAATGACAGACAGGCCACCAGATGCTGCTCCGGGACTGCAGGGAGGTTAAATGCCATAAAACATTGGGTATGTGGTATACAGCTAGTCCCCGGTGTGGACACAGTGGCATCACTGTCTTGGCCACACAAAGCTGTGCCCTCAACATCCAGCTATACTTTGAGATGATAAATGAGAAGGGTCTGGATAGATGCTGGGGCCTGAGATCCCTTCTGCTGCCCCTAGAAACAAAAGTTAGCATTCTAAGCGCCTTAAAGTTGCAGTCACTATGAGGATATGCTGCCTCCCTGTGGAATTTCACCGATACAGTTCTGAGGCAGCCAAGTCTCCCAGTGCAGAATTTCAATGCCAAACCAGACTTGCTTGGGACATTTCCCCAAGCTTCCTAACTGTTTTGTCCACATATTATTAATATTCAAATCACATTGATTGCATCTCAGTGTTGCCCCACTTAATACAGCAAATCACAACACAATTACCCCACTCATGGTAATCTAGGTTTCCTTTTGCTCATTGAATTAATCGGTGATGTGTGATGTGTGTGAGAGAGCAGGGGTCGTGTTTGAAGACAAATAAGACGTAGAAGGAAGAATTAATCTTCTCTGATAGGGTTTAGAGACAACACTTGCTAACATCCTGTCATGTAACACTTCAGGGTCAGAATTAGTTTCAAATCCTCCTTTGCAACCAGTCATTCTTACTTCCTGGGTCTCAACATGCTCATCCCTTCAATAAAGATAATGTTTGGGGCTGGAGAGATGGCTCAGCCGCTAAAGGCAAGGCTCACAACCAGAAATATAAGATGATGTTTGGCCACTGAGAAGGTTGTATTATCCAGTCACTCTCATTAAAACAACAACAATGGCCCAGCTCAACCCACCTTCCTCTACTCTGTAGACCCCGGATGGAGAGGGGCTTTGCCTCTACTCAGGGTCCCTGATTTCTGTGATGTGTAACTTGTCTGTGCTCCCATATCCCCCTCTCTGCCTCCCACTGAAGGACGGGGGTCTACGGAAGACTTCAGTGCCCATCCCTAAGGAAGTTGCTAAAGACAGGAAAATGTGTGACTGGGCATATCGAATGCTGAGGAACGAAGAAGGGAATTGATTCTCTCTTAGTCACGGTACAAGCAAGTAAACCTGCCTAGACTTTACACTTTATTAGATGTCCCTAAGCGTGTATTTATCTTCATCTTATACTAACATTGCAGCCACCTCTTCATTTCTGCATGCTCAGTTAGAGCCTCTGCCTAAGAAGTATGACGCCAAGAACCTTCATCTTTTGGCACGACAAAGCTGGTACACCATCTAGGACATCCAGCTGCTTTTGGTGTTGTTTATTTTTGTGGTGTTGGGCCTTGAACACTTTGCATATGCTGAGTAAGCACTCTGTCGCAGAGTTTTTCAGATGGAGCCTCCCTCGGTATCCCAGGATGGACTAGAACTCAATAAGCAGACCAAATTGTCCTTGAAGTCATACCAATCCCCCTGCCTCAGCCTCCCAAATGCTGAGGTTATAGACATGTGCTATCACACAGCTTCCATCTCATCTCTGAGTTTAACCAAAAGTCTGGTGTCTGGATCCATATTCCCTTTGCTTTCTATATGAGGAAGGAGTAGGGGGGATATTTCTACTGATGCTGTTTACGATACTATACTTAGAAGATCTCCCACCCACTCCAAACCACCCCCACCCACCCTCTTTCTTCCATAGTAGACATGCTGTGGTAGCTTTCCCCTCTTTGCAGACTGTCTGGCAGACAGTCCATGCTGAGTAATGGCGGAAGCACTAACTACTTTTGTTGTCACGGTGACAGACACCTGATGGGAACAGTTTAAAAGAGGCAGCTCCCCGTTTGAGAGAGTATAGTGCATCATGAAAGGGAAGGTACGGCAGGAGGAGTGGCTGTGGCTGCAGGAGTGGGGGTGTGAGGTAGACTCTGCTTACCCACATCCCCCTGGACCTCACTTCCTCTAAAGGTTTCCGCAACCTCCGCAAATGGTATCACCACCTGGAGATCGCTAGTGTTCTAACACAGGAGCCCATGAAGGGCGTCTCACATTTTAACCATCCCAACACATGGATTTCCCCCAAGCGGGGCCTGAGGCAAGCACTTGGTGCAGGCTGAGAGGAGCATCTATGTTGACATTAGAGGCAAAAGACTGAATGTCAGTGTCAGTGGCTTCATACTGTTCCATTGAGGACTCTTACTGGTCCTTTAACTAGTTCTTTTCTGTTCTGGCAAAGGAGAAGGAGCGCCATCTACTGTTAGCACTTACCGCATGGCAGACAGTCCCTGAGACTTCCCAGTGATTCTCTGTCATCTCCGTTCACCATGGAGAGAGCTGCAATTTTCCTCCACTCGGGGACAGGAAAGCTACAACCAAAAGGATATGCACAAGGTCATTCAGCCACAGAGGGAAACAGCTGCATTTGAGATGCTGATGCAAGAGGGAAGGCGAGCTCAGTCACAAATGAGCAAAAAAGGGACCAAATTTCTTGCAGAATATTCCAACCCAGAGGATTCAGAGATCCCTCAAAAGGACTCCAGGGTTGTTGATGCACCCTGCAGATTCTGTCCTTCATCCCTCCCTCCCACTTTCCCTAACGAACCTATTCAGATCCCCTTCCATATATGCTATTTGCGCCAGCCGCAGCTGAGAAGCAGGTGGTATTTACTTGAAGCCCACACAGAACTGAGCCCAGGGAGGGTCCATTAAACAGACAGAATACAGTCTGGGAATCAGAGGGGCTGTGAGTCTGGAGTATGTGAGTTGGGGGCCGTGAGTCAAGGGGAGCTGTGAGTCAGGCGGGCTCTGAGTCAGGGGCTGTGAGTTAGGCTGTTGTGAGTCATGGGCTAGGAGTCAAGGGTACTGGGAATTAGAGAATACCTTTGCTAACCTTTAAGCAACTCCTCATTACTCTTGCTCAGTTCTGCACATACACACACACACACACACACACACACACACACACACACACACACACAGAGAGAGAGAGAGAGAGAGAGAGAGAGAGAGAGAGAGAGAGAGAGCTGTTTACCCATTCCAAAGGAGGGGGCCCTGCTCCAAGTGGTATTTGCCATTTGTTCCTCTGTCTGTGACTTGAGAAACCACAAGAAGCCTTCTGCTGGACCAGACCCTGAATCAGTAGATGACGATGTGTGTGTGTGTGTGTGTGTGTGTGTGTGTGTGTGTGTGTGTGTGTGTGTAAGAGAGAGAGAGAGAGAGAGAGAGAGAGAGAGAGAGAGAGAGAGAGAGAATGACCCTCACTTCATAAGAGTACTGGAGACTCAGCGTGCTGAAAGGGAAGTAGTTTATGACCTTGTAAACTCCGGTGTTGGCCCAGAGAAAGGGCAAAGGTGGCTGGTGCAGGGATTTGGCCCCAAACAGATTTTTCTTATATCCCAAACTGCTTTCTCTGTCCTGTTGTGTTCTCACTGGCTGAGCTCTTTGGAGATACGATCTCCCCAGTGTCTAGCACCGACTGGCCCTGAAGTCCCATCCCATTGGTTCAGGACACTCAGCCTCATCTACTGCATATCTTGGGACCTGCAGTTTCCTCCTTTTCTGACACATGGGCTCAGTCTTGTAGCCAACTGCCTTTACAACCCTGGGATGAACGGAGAGTGCCTACATAGCAGCTGCCACCTATGGAAGATAGGGCGCCAGTACCTCCTGCATCTTTGCAATTATTTGATGAGTTCTAAACGGTTAAAGCTAAAAATAAACCATAACTATTCATTTCTAACAGTTCTTGTGTGTATTCATGTATGCATTAGCACACACATATGTATGTGCACATGCCTAAGAAGGTCAGAGATCAACCTCGGGTGTTGTTCATCTTGTTTTTTGATACAGGGTCTCAGAGTTTTCTAGACTGTCTGGCCAGCAAGCCTCAGGGATCTGCTTGTCTCCCCCTCCCCAGTGCTGGGATTAGAATTACATTCAAGCCCTCTCATTTTTTTTTTTTTAACATTATTTCCAGGGTGCAAACTTAGGCCCTGGAGCTTGCAGAGCAAGCACTTTACTGGCTGAATCATCACCCCAGCCCAGCAGGTGGTTTTTATTTGTATAACTTCTTTGCTTCTCAGTTAACTTGTCTTCTCATGAGCTCCATTCCCGAGTCATCTGCTGACCCTCTCATGAGTCATCTGACATCCATTTAGACCTTGCTTCCACTTTGAAATGTATTGTCTTTTTTACAGCCCCCGGACTCCATTGGTCTAGCCCAGGCTCTCCCTGGAATGCTATGTTTCTGCTTGTGTGACAGGCCCCAGGTTTTTGCGATCCATTCATTTGGCTGGGTTTATATTTTCTCGTGTCTTTTCTGGCTTTTCACTTCTCACTCCCCTATTACATGTTGCAATCAACTGATTTTAATCTTCCTGGCTGTTTCAATCCTTGGCTTGGCTGGGCCCTAGTTGATTTTCTCTGTTTAAGGGTTTATTTCTCAACATGTTTTGCCTCTTCTCCCCTGCTCTTAGATGTTGCTGAGGAGTGATGGCTTTCAGCCGCCTAGCAAGATGCTCCTCCACAAGGGGAGAGACCACATGTCCCCATTTGTCTCAGAGAGCCTCTGTTTGGCTTGTTATTCTGATGTCCAGTCCAAGAACTGTTTTGAAATTTTTCTCTTAGATGATAAGACCTATTTGAAAGTGCATTTTGCTCAGAGCTGGGGAGATGGTTCAATCAATAATAAAGTCCTGACAAGCATGAAGACCTGGGTTCAGATCCTCAGCACTCATGTAAAATTCCAGGCACAGCGGACTAGAGCCCTAACACTGAGAAGGTGCAGACAAGAGGCTCCTTGGAGCTCACCAGTCAGGTGATCTTTCAGGCTCAACAAGAGATGTGCTGGGGGTGAACAAAGGAACAAACAAACATGGAAAACAATAGAGGAAGACACCTAACAGTGGCCTCTGACCTCCACGTGCGCACATGTGACAGTGTGCTCATGCCTCTTAAGCCAGCAAGCTCTGATTTTGCATACTTGGATTCCCTGGGTTCTGGGAAAGGAAGTGTGTTCTAGCACGTGCTGCTCTCTGGATTGACCTATAGCCTGGGAAAGGCCTCTGCTTTACATTTCTTTTCCTTCCCCTGAGGCTGCATTTAACAGTGTTGTTGACTTCCCTTCTTTCTAGTCCATCTCCAGCTTGTGACTAGGCACCCACGTGGACTGTTCCTTAGGGAAGAACACTAATAGGTTGGAGGTGAGGAATGAGAAATGCTGGGGGAGAGATACAGCATCATGCTTATTCATTTATTTGGACTAGTGTTAGGAAATTAAAATTGCCAAGTCCTAGATGTTGACTCAGTGTTTTCCATGAAAGCAGGAAATGAATCCTGGAGTTCCCTTTCTCCCTCTACTCATGTTCTTCCAAGAGCTTCAGATGGCTCACATGAACTTGATCACAACCCCAACATCAATTATCCAGCTGTAGACAAGTAGACAAGTCTTACAGGTTTCCTTTGAACACTTGAAAATACAGCTGAATATTTGATCTCTTGGAATTAAGACGAGATGACGACTGTACAAAGCTGAATTTATCAAACACCACTAAGTACAGACATAAAATGGCCACCTTGATGTTTTGTGAATTTCATTCCCAAAGACCAGGCTGCCTGACTCTAGGACATCAGAGGGATATGGTGGTGATCCACCTCCCTACCCCCATAATGGATACACCCAAATCATGTACCCCTATTATTCCCATCTTCCTGCAGCTCAGGGAACCAAGAGACAACCTGACTATATGGCACCCCACTCTTCCTCTGAGGCCTATAAGAAGGGTCCCCCACTCTGCCTCAGGGCCTGAAATCTCCTCAAAGACCCTGCCCTGCTGCCTGTCTCTTTGTCCATAGGCTGAATAAATAATAAACTTCTACCCAAAAGGACAATCTGCTTCAGTGTTCCCATTGAGCCCCAAATCCAAGACCTTGTATGTGTACAAAGTTATTAAATCCATTTCCATATTCATGGGAAAGGTAAACAAGATGCCATTCCCCATGGGGAATCCTCTTTATGAAGTGGATAGCCATCCCAGTCTGCCTAGGACAGAGGGCTTCCTGGGAAAACAGGACTTTGAGCTTGAACATGGTCAAGTGCTAGGCAAATAGAGATGAGCTGGTCTCCCTCTCTCAGGACAGTGATAGCCTGAGGCAGGGAGTGATGGAGAGGTCAGGTAGAATGGGGCCCACTGCTTCCTTACTGACTTTAGGGAATCGTGGGGGGGGGGTGATACCAGTATAGATTTGGGAATGTAGCCTCCTGGCAGCGGAGAAGCTTGGTGATCTTCAAGAGAGGCTTCCCAACTCTGCATGTGGGGCAGGAGCACCCATCAGTTAAGGCAGGATAGTCACAATAGCTATCACCATGCAAATCAAAGAACTGAATAAATCAGCATACTTAGAATAACACCCGGCACATAGCAGGTACTCCCAGCGGCCGGTATTAATCACTTTCTGTGTTTTGTACAACTTTTCTGAATGGTGTTGACTAATTAAGTCATTGAAATAACAAGGCTTTTATTTTTTTTTAATATGAGGAAAATAGGCTATAAAAATGATGCCAGGCATTGAGTGCTATACCTTTAATCTAAATGCTAGGGAGGCTAAGGCAGGAGGATTGTGAGTTCCAAGCTAGTCTGGACTACAGAACAAGACTTATTCATATATATATATATATATATATATATATATATATATATATATTCAGAGCATAAGTCAGGGGCTGAGCTCAGGCTTAGCATGTAAGAGACCAGGGTTGGCTTAGCATATGTGTGCACACATGGGTGTGTGCACATTCACACACTTAGAGAATGTCATCCCATACCTTAGTACCATTTGCACATCTTTGCTGTCTGTCTCTCCCTCCCCCCACCCCATCTCTTATTTGCTATGTTCTTTTCTCTGGTATTAAGTAAATACATCTGATTTCATAGCATCTCAGCAGTGAAAAGTAGAAACTGGGACCTCTCTTCAGGCATATGGAGGAATGGATCTTACCACCCCACCCCACCCCCGCCTCAGGCCCTCTTTTTAACTACTCATTTAGACAGTGTCTGATGTCTCCTTTATTCAATGGAATGGGCTGTTTTGACAAGTGGGGGTAAGCAAACTTTACTTTAACTGCAAGCTGTGACACTTTCTTTGCCTGGAAACACATTCTCCCAGAGAGGCACTTTGAGTGACACCCAGCAACCCAGCAATGGACGCCAGTAAGTCACTCATGCCTTGGGTCACGTTTATCTTCTCATTGTGAAAGAAAATGACGTGTTTGCTAAGGCTGAGGGCCCTGGAAGCCTGTCAGCAGGGTGCCTGTTTGAAGACAAGAAATGAATGAGAACTGTTAGTCTTGGGAGCCCTCAAAGAGCTCGGTTTCCAAGATGCGTACAGTTTAAACAGAACGGAAGCATCTGGGCGTAGGATGGCGTGGTCGTTTCTTCAGGCTGACAAGCATCACTTTCCCCAGAGAAACTGCGGACGACATTATTTCTTGAGCTTACATTACTGCTGGCTATCAGGCAGAATCTGTCATGTCCTTGGACTGTTGAGATAAAACAGTGCTGTTTTGTTTGAATCAACACAAATGCCACCTGGGAAACCGGTCCAACTTTGTAGCTTCTCTTTCCCTCTGCTTGTTTTTAACTGCTGCTATAGAGAAGGCAACTGGGATGAAGGGTAAGAATTCTGAATTTAAAGATGGGCACCCTGAACCCATACTCAGGCCCTACAGCGCAGCTCTCAATCTCCCTGTGTGGTGGTTGTCAACTGAAATCACAGATGACATGATGATGACAGTGAAAATTGAGAACGTTGCTTGTTGCACTGAGCAAGAAACCTCACCTGCATGTGTGGGTGGATTTCTCTCTAAGAGGGTGGGATTTGGAAGCTTTTGGAGCTGTGGTGGGTGGATGAGCAGTCCTCTAAGTTGTATGTACCTTCACTTCCCTCCTGGTGTCTCAAATGAGTGTGCTTACCATCATGGGAGAATCCATTGGCCCATGCCTGGCCAATCAAATCACTCCTTTGGATTTTATTTTAGTTCAGATATTTTTGTTGCATCCACACATTCACATTTTAAAGGTTTATCTCATCTTTTAAAACTTTTGAAAGATGTATTTCTTTTGATATTTTATGTGTGTGGGTGTTTTGCCTGCATGAATGTACACCGCATGCATGCATCAATTCATGCAGTGCTCAAGGAGGCCAGAAGAGGGGCTTGGATGCACCAGGACCGGAGTTATAGACCCTTGGGAGCCATGTGGGCTCTGGGAATTGAACCTGGGTCCTCCAAAAGAGGAGTCCATGATCTTAACCACTGTGACAACTCTCCAGCCTCACATAGTCATATTTTTCTATTGTCTACTCTGATTTTTATGGGATCTTTTTTCTTTGAAGACTATCACAACTCCCATTAAAGGACTCAGAATGAGTCACACTGACTTTGCAGGCCAAGGACTTATTAAACACTTTCAGAAAAGTTTGGTCTGGGAAATGTGTGCTTCATTTATTGGTGCTCCCTTTCCCCAGAGGGAGGTAAAATGATTAAAATGAAAAAGGAGTCATTTGGGGTAGTCTACTAGAGTATAAATACATTGGAATCCAGAAGATTTCTCCCTGTTGTCTCCTGTTTATTTTCTGTATACCAAGCTCTGGATATTGGCTACTTGATCTAACCCCACTCCTAGTGTAAGAAGCCATGACTCAGTCCTCCCCTTCACAAATGGATCACTGCTTGGGAAGCTCACAGTTCCAGCTAAGCTTTCCCACCATGGAGATGGAGCTCCCAGGATCCAGCTGTCTCCATCCCCCAATACTGGGACATAGATACTAAAACCATTGACTGGCTTTTGGCATTTGGTTTGGCATTTGGCAAATGCTAGGGATTTGCATTCAGTTTTTCATGTTTGCACAGCAAGTACCCTTACTTACCGAACATCATCCCATCACCAGTGATCTCTCTCTCTCTCTCTCTCTCTCTCTCTCTCTCTCTCTCTCCCCTCTCTCTCTTCTCTCTCTCTCTCTCTCTCTCTCTCTCTCTCTCTCTCTCTCTCTCTCTGTGTGTGTGTGTGTGTGTGTGTGTGTGTGTGTGTGTGTGTGTACATGCACCAAGGTTCACCCGTGGAGGTCAGAGGACAACTGGTATGAGTTGGTTCTCCCCTAACATGTGGATGCTGGGGATCAATCTCAGATTATCTGGTTTGGCAGCAAATGCCTTTACCACTAAGCCAATTGTCACCCCCCTCCCCTTTTAAAATTAGGTCCTCATGCTTTTCAGACAAACACACTACTAACTGAGCTCTGAGGGTCCATCTTTCCCTGAATAGAGAGGTTCCTAAGCAGGGGTTTGGACAGCTCCTAGGGCTTCTGGCAGTTGTGTTGGGCAGGGTCTCCTGCTATTGACAACACTTGCACACAGTCATCTGTGGAAAATCCCCCACTTTGAGCCCTCATAAAGAAAAATCTAAAGGAATTTCCCAAACTAAAGTGACTCAAGGGAGTCCGAGAGCACATTGACATGAGAGAAAGAAGCAGACACTGGAGGTTTGACAATAATGGGCTGGTGTGGACAGCTGAATGAAGTTAATTTAGACTGCAAGCAGCCACCTGCCAACTTGTCTCTTCACTCCCGGCCCCTCCTCTGGAATAACAGCATGAAAAACAAGGGTTATATCATAATTATGAGAGGAGAGAAGACTTCTTCCTACAAGGCATGGGATGGCATAGCCCTCCAAGGCATCAATCAACACAGACAAAGTCCCAGAAAAGCACGAGTCAGTTAACTGTTTAGAAGCAGCCAACTCTGATAGCCCTTGTTAGATCCTGGGGCTACCACAGGGGAAAGATATGTAACATGTGGTGCTTGAAATCCAGTGAGGTAGACAGACATGGAACAAACCAAGAATTACACAAATGATTAAGTTAGTATACATAAAGCCGGGCATTGGTGGCACACGCCTTTAATCCCAGCACTCGGGAGGCAGAGGCAGGAGGATCTCTGTCAGTTCGAGACCAGCCTGGTCTACAAGAGCTATTCCAGGACAGCCTCCAAAGCCACAGAGAAACCCTGCCTCGAAAAAACCAAAAAAAAAAAAAAAATGAGTTACATACACACAAAGCTGCATGCGATTCATCCTTGTTACATTTGCTAATGACAGGCCCCAAAGCACAATCGATCATCATTTACATGAGTAATCAAGCTGTTATCTCTCAGGTCTAAATCCAGCCCTGTCTATCCTGTCCTGTGGTTACACCCAAGATAAATTTCCCAATAGACTTTGTCGGGGTTTTCCTGCTAGGTTCTGTTTCTGGGAAGCCAAGGATGGGCTTGGAAGGCAGGTAGGCATGACAAGCAGGAGGCTTCGGAACAAAGGCTTTTGACTCTCTGCTTCCAGCCCCTGTGACTGGGTGGCAGCACTAACATTTTAGGCAAGCAGCAGGAGCCAGCTCCACCCTTGGACTCCGGTGTTCCCAGGACTAACCTTGAGCCTTCTCAGAAAACCTTAGCTTATCCCCTTCTGCTGTGTGCTCTCCTAAATGTTGATGACCCCCAGCTCCCTCCTGGAGGGTTTGTGGGTGAATGTGGCTGTGTAAGTTCTCCTGCATCTGTGTACTAACAACACTCCACTAAATCTCTGTTTAAATGTCTAGGAGGGTTTCTGTTCCCCCACCTAAGCTCCGCCCTGTGTATCTTGACTTTGAACCAAGCTCTGCCCACACAGAGAAGGTCAGTGATTCTTTCAGGCAGCCAAAGGAAAGAGCAGTTGGGGCTGGCCCTCCTCTTTAGGGTGGCCCTCCTCAGAAGTCAGAATCTGGGGGGAGTTGGCTGTAGTATCTGGAGAGAGAGCAGAGATCTCCGAGGAGTCCTTGCAGGAAGGGAGAGCTTCTTATCCAGTGGGAGGAACCAGAACACGGGCAAACATGAAGCAGGCAGGATCAGAGTCCTGAGGCTGCGATAATGAGTTATCACAAGCTGATGTCTTCCAACAACAAAAAAGATTTTCCTAAGTCAAGATTCTCCTGGCCTGAAATGAGGGTGTCATCAAAGCATCTCTAGAAGAGAGTGTTAGGATAAATCTTTCTGCCAAAAGCTGCCTGAGCCCCATTGCCACGTGTGAGCTTTACGCCAGCCGTCCACTGAGTTAGACCCAAATGAATACACAGAAACTTGTATTAAGTTCAGAGCTGCTTGGCCAATGACTAGGATTCCTCATCTGTTAGCTCAGTCTCAATTATCATAAATCTATATATTTTATAAGACTTATCTTATTGGATACCTTATTGGCGTCCCTCCTTGCCGGTGGATCACATTGTGCCGCTGGAGCAGGAGCGGAGGGGAAAAAGGGGCCACTTCCTGTTTCCCCGCTTAGATATGAGTCTCCTTGCTATGTCACTTCCTGTCTGGAACATCGCTTCTCTACTACATTTCCCAGAATCCTCTTTGACTCCCAGTCCTGCCTAACTTGCCATTTCATTGGCCAAGCAGAACTTTTTTAAACAATCAATAAGATAAACATACATAGAAGTACATCCCCCATCAAGAGAGTAACCTCTTGCCTCTTCCATCGACTCTAGACATCACCTGATGGCTATGCAACTCCAAACTCTGCTTCATCTTTATGTCAACTTCTCTTTTTGTGACTCTTATAACACACAAGGATTGTGACTGTGGTTGGGTTCCCCTGATTAACACTGGAGGACAAGAGTCTACAGTTAGTATATCTGGAAAGAACCCCATGGGGGCGAGGGAGAAAGAGAGGGAGGAAGGGATGGAGAGAGAGAGAGAGAGAGAGAGAGAGAGACAGAGACAGAGACAGAGAGACAGAGACAGAGAGAGAGAGAGAGAGAGAGAGAGAGAGAGAGAGATCATATCCATTGGTTCCAGGAATTACACTGTGGGCCTGTCTTTGGAGAGCGACCATCCAAACCTTTCACACAGTAAAGTATGGACACAAGGAGCATGTGTGGTGATTTTAGATGAGATCATTGAGAAAGGTCTCCATGGCCAAGGAACAGACCTACGTGGAGTTGCAGCAACCTGCCTCAGGCTCAGATTGTCCCATCTCTTTCCACCTCAAAGCTGTTTCCTATCTTCTTACACACTAATATAAATGCCATGAGATAGGACCCTTTTCTTACCCTCATAACCCTCTTGGTTACTTCAACACCCCTCTCTACAAAGCCAGAATTAAAATTGGAATATTACATAATAAAAATTGGAATGTTCAGCAGATCTTTAATTCTCTAAGATCATATCTTAAGATCCACTCAAAGAAGTCAAATTATCACTATTTGCAGATGATATGATAGTCTATATAAGTGACCCAAAAAACTCTACCAGGGAACTCCTACAGCTGATAAAACACCTTCAGCAAAGTGGCAGGATACAAGATTAACTCAAAAAATTCTGTAGCCTACTATATACCAATGACACATTGGTGGAGAAAGAAATCAGAAAAACATCACCCTTTACAATGGCCACAAACAACATAAAATACCTTGGGGTAACACTAACCAAAAAAGTGAAAGACCTGTACCATAATAATTTTGAGTCTCTAAAGAAAGAAATTAAAGAAGATACCAGAAAACAGAAAGATCTCCCATGCTCTTGGATAAGTAGGATCAACATAGTAAAAATGACAATTTTGCCGAAAGCAATCTACAGATTCAATGCAATCTCCATCAAAATGCCAACACAATTCTTCACAGACCTTGAAAGAACAATTCTCAACTTTATATGGAGAAACAAAAGACCCAGGATAGCCAAAACAACCCTGTACAATAGAACATCTTCTGGAGGCATTACCATCCCTGACTTCAAGCTCTATTACAGAGCTATAGTTCTGAAAACAGCTTGGCATTGACACAAAAATAGACAGGTAGACCAATGGAATAGAGTTGAAAACTCTGATATTAACCCACACACCTATGAACACCTGATTTTTGACAAACAATCCAAATTTATACACTGGAACAAAGAGAACATCTTCAACAAATGGTGCTGGCATAACTGGATGCAAACACGTAGAAGACTACAGATAGACCCAAGCCTTTTACCCTGCATAAAACTTAAGTCAAAATGGATCCAAGGCCTCAACATAAACCCAGCCACACTGAACCTATTAGAAGACAAAGCAGGAAATACCCTTGAATTAATTGGTACAGAAGACTGCTTCCTGAACATAACACCAGTAGTACAGACACTGAGATCAACAATTGATAAACGGGACCTCCTGAAACTGAGAAGCTTCTGTAAGGTAAAGGACACAGTCAGCAAGACAAAATGGCAGTCCACAGACTGGGAAAAGATATTCACCAACCCCACATCTGACAGAGGGCTGATCTCCAAAATATACAAAGAACTCAAGAAGCTAGTCTCCAAAACACCAAACAATCCAATTAAAAAATGGGGTACAGAACTAAATAGACAATTCTCAATAGAGGAATCTAAAATGGCTGAAAGACACATAAAGTGTTCAACATCCTTAGCCATCAGGGAAATGCAAATCAAAACAACTGTGAGATACCATCTTACTCCTGTCAGAATGGCCAGAATCAAAAACACCAATGACAATTCATGTTGGAGAGGATGTGGAGAAAGAGGAACACTTCTCCACTGCTGGTGGGAGTGCCAACTTGTACAGCCACTTTGGAAATCATTATGGTGACTCCTCAAGAAAATGGGAATCAGTCTACCACAAGATCCAGCAAGTCCACTGTTAGGCATATACCCAAAAGAAGCACGTTCATACAACAAGGACATCTGTTCAACGATGCTCATAGCAGCACATTTGTAATATCCAGAAACTGGAAGCAATTTAGAGGCCCCTCTACCGAAGAATGGATAGAGAAAACGTGGTACATTTACACAATGGAGTACTACTCAATGGAAAAAAAAACAATAGAATCTTGAAATTTGCAGGAAAATGGATGGAACTAGAAGAAACCATTCTGAGCGAGGTAATCCAATCACAAAAAGACAAACATGGTATGTACTCACTCATATGTGGATTTTAGACATAGAGTAAAGGATTATCAGTCTACAATCCACACTGCCAGAGAAACTAATAAACAAGGAGGACCCTAAAAGAGACAAACATTGTCCTTTGGAGAAGGGGAAAGGGTCAAGATCCCCTGAGCAAATTGAGAGCATGGGAAGAGGGGGGAGGGAGCTACGAGAATGAGAAGGGAAGAAGAGGAAGGATGCAGAGGTCATGAGGGAGCAGAAAGGTTGAGTCAGGTGAAGAATAGAAGATAGGATATGTGATAGGTATGGTTTTAGTTGGGGGGGTGGTAGGGGAGGATGGGAGGGAGAAGGGAACTGGGATTGTCATGTAAATCAATCTTGTTTCTAATTAAAAAAATTAAAAAAAAGATCCACTCAAGAAGATTTACAATGAAGACTTTGAGATTTCCAAGCCTGTGCCCTTTCTTCAATTTTAACACATGCTTTACTAAATAAAAGGCTTCAAGATTAGAAAGCAACTAAAGTCTAATTGGCTCAGGAGTGGGAATGTGGGTCAGGTGGTAAATGCTTGCCTAGCATGCATGAGGTCTTGAGTTCAGTCCCCAGAACCATGCAAACTGGGTATGCTGTCTTATGCCTGTAACTCCAGCATTCAGGAGGTAGACACAGGAGGATCAAGAAGTCAAACTCATCCCCAATTCTGCAGTGAGTTCAAGGCCAGCCTGGGATACATGGATCCTATCTCAAGAAACAAGTCTAGTTAGCTCAGCAAAAGCAGGCTTTTTTTCTTTTTTTTAAAAAAAGTTTTTACTAGCACATCAATTGTGCATAATAATGGATTTCATTGTGCATTTGTAACATACATATTTGACCATATTCACTCTATTCTGAATTGCTTTTTAATTAAACTATATTCCAGGGTTAAATAAGTGAATGGCAAGGAATGCTTCTACATTTCCCTCTGCATTATGGGAGTTTCTTAACCCCCTAACTGTTACTCTTCTAAATCCTATTGTGAGCTACCAGCCCTTGATTGAAGCATTTTACTCTGCTGGTGGTGAAGGGCTGCTGGTAAACACTTGACCTCTGGAAGGTCACAGCCCAGCCCCCTCAGGCAAAAGAAAGCAAGTTTCCATAACTGCAAGAGCATCAGCAGGGCAGTTACAGGAGCTAGTGGAGACCAGTTGAGAAAGAGACTGCCAGCCGCTCAGTGGACCACAACCAGCCCATTCACAGAGCCAGACTGCATCTGCCATCGTGTTGTAGTGATAATCCTGACCTCTATTCTGATCATCCATTGACGTTAATGTCTATGTGCACCAGACACCCTGTACCCGGAACTGTGCCTGCCTTAATTCATCCCTACAACAGTGCTGTGAATTGGATACCAGCCCATTTGATCTTTGTGTGTGTGTGTGTGTGTGTGTGTGTGTGTGTGTGTGTGTGAGAGAGAGAGAGAGAGAGAGAGAGAGAGAGAGAGAGAGAGAGAGAGAGAGAGAGAGAGAGAGAGAGAGAGAACATGTCCAAGCCAGAGGACAATTTTGGTTGTCATCCTCAGAAATGCCCCCCTCCCAACTCCTTTGGGTCAAGATATCTATTAGCCTGGAGCTTGAAATTCATCTACAATGTCTGGCCTGTGAGCTCCAGAGTTCCACCTGTCTCGGCCTCCTCTGGTTGGGGTCACAAGCTTGCCCCACCATGTGGAGCAATTTTATATGGGTTCTGGGGTAGAATTCAGATCTTTGTGTCTACTAGGTAAACCCTTTACTGTCTGAGCCACATACTCAGTCTCTGTTCTGAAAATCCCATGAAGGTTTAGGGGTACCTTAGGAACAAAACAACTGCACAACCATGTACTATCAAGGGAGCTCAGAAATGCTAGTCTGTGCATTAGGAAACCCCAAGCAAGGAGCCACCAGTCTCATTAATCTCACTTATAGAGGAGCTGGGCATGATAACAGAACCACACGGATTGCTTCCAACACCTGTCCTTTTTCAAGAGGCCAGTGCAAATCATTCGGGAACATTAGACTGAACGAGAAGGCTGCTTGTGAACACATTGTGGCGGTTAACTCCAGGGATGACAGAACACACACTGTTAGTGAACCCTTGTTAATCTCACGCGGGAGAGAATTTGCTTTCCAACTCAGGGACGACAGGAAAGTGGGAGTTCAGCGAACTCACGCGGCTTTTCGCAAAGAAGAGCGGTCTGCAAGGTCTTTAGTCACAATCCCAGATTCTGGTCTCCCATCTGAACAACCATGGGAAAGTTTTGTGTTTGATGATAATCACGAAGCCCTGAGCCGCCAAGGACAGCATCCGAAGCACCGGACTCTGCAGTCAGCAACACCTGTCTGGGGGAGCAGCCGCTGTTCACATCTCACTTGTCAGCTTTGATTACATCCACATGGAGCCAAGAGCGAGTGCTGTGAGGGGCACTTGACCAAGAAAATTAAAGCGATTTAGCCCTCATCTGGTAAACCGTGGGGAGGGCAGGCCTCCAGGCTGTTTCATTTGCTGATTTTACCCCATACAGATGGCTAAATGATAGGGATAATCACTTTTTAATGGAATATTTTTTTTAAAAAAAAATCTGGAACTGGCATTTCTTTTGCACTATAGAGAATTCATTTAAGAATTTTGATAGATTAAATTTTATGTATAACTAATTAATATTCACATGTAATCGTGATCCTAACTTCAGGTTTTACAGGAGCTTTAATAACTGGAAATATCAGCACGGAGTTAATTTCACTCATGAGCCTGAAACGGCACTTTGAATATTGGCCAGCAGGTGGCAGTGTCTGACAAAGGGTTTTGTAATTTCCTGCCTTCTTCCTTCCCACCTCCTCAAATTAAAGTTTTAAAAAAATCAATTTGAATCGCTTATTTCTTACTATTGCAGAAGCAATTGGTCTCAATCCTTTGGAAAATAAAAATCATTTTAAACCAACTCTAAATATCCCAAATTGATTTCAATAAGCCAGTATTGTAATTACAGATTAATTTTTTGATAACTTAGATGAATTTGTACTGATGAGAATAGTGTTATTTCTAGTGTGTGTGTGTGTGTGTGTGTGTGTGTGTGTGTGTGTGTGTGTGTGTGTGTGTAGGCCACAGTTCAAGTGTGTCTTTTATCACTCTCCCCTTATTTCTTTGAGTCAGAGTCTATCACTGAACTGGAGTGATTTGGTTAGACTAGCTGAGCTGCAAGCCCTAGGGATCCCACTATTTTATCTTTCCTGGTACTGGTGTTACAGGCTTTTAATATTGGGTGCTGAGGATAGAACTCAGGTCTTGTGGCTCTGTGGCAATCACTTTAATGACACAACCAGCTCCCCAACCCTAAGAATAGCTTTTTTTTTTTTTTTTTTTTTTTAAAGCTGAAGCGGTGTTCCCTCAGTTCTTTATTACAGCATGAATTCCTAATAACATCATCATTAGATCTTGCTATTATTTCAATTCAATTAACTATTAACGTTTGCCAAAGAAAAATTCCATTGTTTCTGCTACAAATCTCTCTCATCTTCCTTTCCTTTAAGAACTTAGTACTAACAGTCAGGTAGTGGTGGCGCATGACTTGAATCCCAGCACTGGGGAGGGAGAGGCAAACAGATCTCTGTGAATTCTAGGCCAGCCTGGTCTTCAGAGCAAGTGCCAGGACAGCCAAGTCTATACATAGAGACCTTGTCTTGAACCCCCCCCCCAAAAAAAAGAGCCAAATACTAACAATGAGAAAAAAATTAAACTGAGGCAAGGTGCACCTGCCTGCAATTACAGAACTTAGGAGGCAGAGGCAGGGGGATGACTGCAAATTCAAGGCCAGCCTGGTCTACACACAGAGTCCCCAGACCAGCCATGGCTACACACTGGGATCCTGACCAAAGGTAATATTCTCTCTCTCTCTCTCTCTCTCTCTCTCTCTCTCTCTCTCTCTCCCTCTCTCTCTCTCTCTGTCCTTCCTTCCTTCCTTTCCTTAAAAAAAAATAAGAAAGAAAAGAAGAGGGAAATGTTAGCATTAAAAGGGAATCCAGAATCTGCATTAATTCTGAACTAATTAAATCTATTATTTTGGCCAGAACTCCAGTTGTATTTACTTTGAATATTACAGTATTTTGACTCTCTTTTCATACTGACTGTCTTCTGTCTGGTTTAGACCATATCTCAGAAACTGTGCCTGTGTAAAATGGCACATATCCAATGTACATGCATGTTACAAAATGACACCATTTCATTCAACAAACGTATCAGGCAGGGAGTGATGGGAAATCACTCTGCCTCCTCAAAGCTGGTGCCCTGATTAAGGACAAAAGATGAAATGTGTGCACATGTTTCTAAAGAGACTCAGATGACATCTGTTGTGGAGCAAAGAAGGCAGGTGATGAGTCTTATAGGGCAGGGCATAGCGTCAGGATGGGCACTGTGACGTTGTCACCCTTTGAGTGAGTCCCTCTTGAGGAGGACTCGAGGGTCATGGAATCTACAGGCACAGTTCAGCTAGGGAAGAGCAGATGCAAAAGCATAGACAATGAGAAGTGGTGGGTGATGAAGCCACTGCAGCAGAGTCTACACAGTTGTGAATGCTGAGTGGGAAAGAACGAATGGAGGGAAAAGCAGAGAGATCTTGCTGGGCCTAGAGACCAGGAGTTGAGAAATCCATTTCACTGAGGCTTTCATACAGGGAGCAAAGCTTAGCCTTCTTATCCCCATTTTACATGTGAAGACACCAATCAGAGAAGCCATTTGCCAAAGGTTATCCAGACAGGAAGGCATGGCTTCACATAGGTCAGCTCTCGACTCGCGTCCACCACACAGATAAACCAGGGTCTACCTCGAGACTCCTGGGAATGGCTATATAGAAAGCCAGGCAATGTGGTTCTTACTTTTCTGTTTTAAGATGTGGAGACAAGAGAAACTGAGCAGGAAGGTACTATCTAAATTTAAAAATAGATAATTAAATAATAAAACAGAACTCTAATGGCTGCTGAGATGGCTTAGTTAATCAAGGCACAAGGACCTGAGGTCAGAACCCAGAACCCATGTACAAGCTCAGTGCTTCAACGAGTGTGTGTCACCCCCAAAAGCTAGCCTGTATCCCTGACACACAGAACAAAACGAAATGACTGGTTTAATCTGATTTTAGTTCTGCCAAAGAAAAGTCATGTCTCAGTCAGGATTGTAAAAACGTTCTATGGCAGACACACCTTTAAAGGTCCCAAGAACCACACCTTACGTAATTCCCTCTTGGCGAGCAAGTCTGGGACATATGACCAGCTTCTAACCCACAGAATATGTCAAAAGTCGGGGCTGTCACTCTTATGATTATGGTGCATTATGAAAGACAGCCACTAGGCAGAGTGGGGAGATCCTGCTGGTTGGAAGACGAGAGCTGCTATCATGTTCACACACAGATACAAGGAAATGAATCTAGTGTTGTGTCTTTACTGGTGCAAGATCTGTTCCAGTAGATCTGTGAGACCAGAGAGAGTACCATAATCTATATCGTGTGTGCCCCCATCCACACATACCTAAGATAAACTTTACAAGTTGGGCACAAGAAGAGATAAACAACAATAATAACTAAATATAACAAGTTTAATAATATCCTGTGTGGTGATTTGAATAGGTGTGGCCCCCATACACTCATAAGTTTGAATGCTTGGCCTATAGGGAGTGGCATGATTAGGAGGTGTGGCCTTGTTGCAGTAGGTGTGGCCCTGTTGGAGGAAATGTGTTACTGTGGAGACAGGCTTTGAGGGCCAATATATGCTGAAGCCGTGCCCAGTGTGACAGCTCACTTCCTGTTGCCTGTGGACCAAGATATAGAACCCTCAGCTCCTTCTCCAGTCCCATGTCTGTCTGTACACTGCCACGATTCCCACCATGATGATAATAAACGAAGCCTCTGAAACTGTAAGCCAGCTCTGATTAAATGTTTTCCTTTAGAAGAGTTGCTGTGGTCATGGTGTCTCTTCACAGCAACAGAAACCCTAACTAAGACATCCTGTAATGAAATGGCCAGCATCTCTATTCTGGAACATGAAGCAAACTACGTTTTATTTAATGGGAGCACTATCATACTGTGAGTCAGTCTGTTAAATGAGAGAGCAGAGCTCATAGAAGGAGAGTAGCATATACAGTCTCGATCCACCAGACCAAGAAATGAATCTGGTGGGATAAAACAAGATGATATGAGATTTCTTCATGCCGATTACAATGATTAAAATGCATAGATTGTTTATTTCTATAATCTCATATTTATTTAAATATTTTCAGACCACAACTGATCATAGGTAACCAAAAATCATAAAAAGTAAAACTGTTGATTGGGAGGGTGCTACTCTACTGCATGCATAGCTTGGGAGCCAGTTATTTTTCCCCCCAATGGAGCCTCTGATGAGAACTCCACCCCCAAGTGCATAAAAGCAGAGAACCCAGGTAAGTCACACTTAGAAACTTCAAGACATAAAAGGTTTTTGTTTTTGTTTTTTGTGATATGGAGCTCTTCAGAGTAATTTGCTGCACAGCACTGAACATGAATATATGCACCAATGCTTTAAAATGTTCAGGGTTCTAACACCTTCCTTTCATCTCTGTCTCTTGCTGTTTATGAACCCCTGATGTCACCACCCACAAGAAGGAAGGCCCAGGTGCCAGTTCACAAACAGAATCATTTGCATTCCAGGGAGGAAAACACTGGGAAAGAATTTTCTAAAACAATTATGGAAACTAGTGAACCTTAAGATTTTCTGCTAGGTCTGAGATCAGCAGGACTTCCAATACCATTATCCCTCTGCTTCCAAAGGATTATGTCATTGAAATGGCTGTGCACAGTATAAAGCAGAGTTCACCAGGGTATAGTGGACATCACACTAGTGACTTGAGTTCTGAATAGCCTTCATTGGAAATTGGAGTGCATGTCAGTATATTAAAGACCCAGGAAAAATAAGCTTCATGACATTTTTAAAATCAAGATTTCCTGGCTAGCTGTGGTGGTGCACACCTGTAATCACAGCACTTGGGAGGTTGACACAGGAGGATCACTGTAAGTTCAAGACTAGCCTGGACTACAGAGGGACTTGGAGCCAACCTGAGATATATAGTGAGATCCTAATTTAAAAACAAACAACAGCAAAAGGATTTTCCAAATTGAACCGTCTCTCTTGCACATACTCCTGTTGGTACTCACCTTCTCTCTTTCACATACTCCTGCTGATACTCACTGTGTCTCATGTTTCTAGGGAGAAGTCCCAGACAGTGCAGGGAACCACAGTGGGAATAGTTCTCTACTCATTAGCTGGAGCTCCGCATCCCTGAGAAGAACTGTATAAAATGTGTAATTCACTCTGGAACTGAGCTCTGCTCCTTGGAAAGGTCAAGCAGTTATTAGAGTACTTGGTGCTACAATATCCAGTTCATTCCAAGTAAGACAGAGAGCTTCCGCACAGATTATTTTCCAAACACTTACATCAAGCTTACCATGGGCAAGACATCATTTTGTGTGCTTTTTAAATGTCTCTAAGATGCATATATTACATGGCTCATCTTACAACATTCTTTTCAAATTTAAAATACAAAAGCAAGTGATGGATAAGTACACAGGATTCTCCCAAGAAGCAACACGAATGTGATGTAAACCTGGGTGGGACAGGTATAAAATTCAGCCCTATATCTCCTCCATGAGGCTGCCTCCCAGTCTATAGAGGTTCTGAGCAAATGGTGTATATTCGTGCAAAGTGCAGAAAGGATAAGTAGGCTGGGTGGGGGTGGGGGAGAGTCCTGTATAAGTTTTATATTTGTTCAATACTTCCTTTCCTGAGCAGAGTTTCACTAGGCCATCCAGTTGGCCTTGAACTTATTCCTCAGTCTCATGAGTGCTGGAGTGTAGATGTGTGCTATCATGCCTGGCTAGTAAGACTTCTTGACTTTATTTATTTGATTATTTATTTAGTTTTGTGGTGCTAGGGATACCACTCAGAGCCATGTACATAGTCAACATTCTGTCACTAAGTCACCTCCCTGGGCCTGAGTCTATTTTTACTCAACAATAAATGTATGTACCATATGTATGTACTAGCACTGCCTTTTGCACATGCATAGCACCTTTGCTTTGAATCCATCTCCTCAGTCCTTCCTCATCAGGAAAGAAAAGGAGTGGGGGTGGGGGAAGAGAGGAGCCCCATTCCCTGACTTCATATCTGCCTTCATTAAATGTGACTCTGGCTGCATTGTGTCTGTGTGGCTGATCCAGAAAGCTCTGAGGCTGAAACCTTCCTAATACCTAACAGACTTGCAAAGCCTTATATGCCCTGTGCTTCCAGTGTGAGGAGGCTACATCATGTCTCCAGTTCAGGGACTCCAGTCAACCCGAAAAAAGAGTGAACTGTACAACACCAGTTTCCCAGTGGGCAGCACAGGGGTCTCATTACCTCTCTCTTGCTAATCTCCCAGCATAGGAACTCACTGGCAGGGAAGGCTGAAGCTCACTTCACCACCCTTGGGCATTATCAGGATTTAGGCTTCCTGCCATTCTCACTGCTTCCTCTCCACACCCAATGCACTTCCTGCAGTGCCCATAGACAGGGCAGGTGACAGCTAAAGCTTCTTCCTGCTGCTGTCCCCATTTCCCAGGATCCAGGTGCAGCAAATGCCCCCATGCTGTCTCTGATGCTAGCTCTGGGATGCAACAGCAGGCTCCCCTGAGAGCTCCATCTCCATTAAGTTCCTGCAGCTGTCAGGCTGTTGGCTATCTCCCTTAGACTCAATGCAATAAACACTTCAGTCATGACAGCTTTCCCAAGCTCACCAGTGGCTTCTAGGCTGGAATTGATAACAGACATCCTGTGACTCAGTAACAAACTGGGGGCAAAAACAAAGCATAAAGTGATGGATTTTTCAACTATTAGAATATTGAAAACATTGGGCTTTGTTAAAAAAAAGACACTAAAATTCTTATGTGGGAGGGATAATAAAATACCTGACAGAAGTGACTTAAGGGAGGAAGGATTCACTTTGGCTCACTGTTCAAGGGGACACAGGTCAGTGCAGCAGGAGAGACATGGTAGAGGGAATCTGGGACTTTGCTTGTTAAATCTTCATGGATCCAGAAGCAAAGAGAGCTCCAGCAAAAGCTGGCACAGACAAAACCTCCACCCCATCAGTATTTCCAATGGCCCACTTCCTCCAGTTAGGTGCCAACTCCTGAAGTTTCTACAACCTCCCCAAGTAGAGCCCTGACCAAGGACCACGTATTCAAATGCATGAAACTGCAGGGAGCACTTTACACTCAAATCATACCACCTTTCCTTATAAAGTAATGGTAATGATAACTAGCATGCATTGTGTACTTAACATCCTCACCTAACAGTCTCACACCAGACTGCAGATACAGAGGATTTGCATAACTGGTCCAGACACAAATGCCTGGGAATCTGGCCAAGCTGACACTGAGTTGCAGCTTCCTTGACCTAATGCTGTAAGGCCTCTTCATCTTACTCCAGAGATAATTGCTCATCTATGTTCTTTGCTGCTCTATTCACAATAGTCAGGAAGTGGAAGCATCCAGCTCCATTGACTAAAGAATGGATAATGAAAATGTGGTCCATTTATACAATGGAATATTATTCAGCTGTTAAAAGATAAATTATGAAATTTGCCAGTAAATGGATGGAGCAGGGAACACCCATCCTGAATGAGGTAACCCAGACCTAGAGATAAACATTGCATGTTTTCCTTATACATGGGTGTTAGCTTTTGTGCTTTAGATATGTGTGTTTTATTTAAAATAGCCATAGACCATAGGGAGTTAATAAGGGATGGGTGGGAGAGGGGAATCTTCTAAGGAAGGGGAAATAGAGTACAGTGTTGTAAAAAGATAAAGGGGAAACTAGGAGCATTAAATAGGCAGGGGGATGGAAGAGCAGGTAGAGGAGGGGATATATGGAGTAATATTTAACATTAAAGGATCTTTGAGAAGTCAAATGGAAACCTACTGCTATAGAAGCTTCCTGTAATATAATTAAAGGAATCTAAATGGAGTCACCACATAATAGGGAGACAATGTCCCAAATAGACAAGTCTGTGAAGGTTTTCTATAACGAAAAAAAGCTCATAGGTTTCCCCCAAGTTCCTGCAAATAGAAATCACCTTACCCTCTCTACCACTTGGTCCCCAGATGTCTAATACACTGTCAGGTACAGAAGGTCTCTTTGTAAAGATATAGACTTGTTCTGTAGCAGTAATAATTGCTGATACTTCAAAAAAACCTATTATTGATATTCCTTCCATTTAAAAAATATTTATTTGGTTTTATCTTAATGATTGTCTGTGCGCCATATTAGTGCAAAAGCCCTCAGGGGTCAGGAGAGGATCCACTGGAACTGTAGTTATATATGAGTCACAATGTTGATACTGGACTAGCCCAGAGAGCTTCCTGTCTCCACCCCCTGTCCTGTCATTGCTGGAATCACAAGCGTGAGAAACTGAGGTTAATCCCCAGAACCCATGTGCAAAAGGCAAGTGGTAGTCTCAGTGCTGGGGAATTAGAGACAGGGACACACTGGACAGCCAGCCTAGACTATTTGGCAAGTTCCAGGCCAGTGAGAGACCCTACATCAAAAACCAAGGTAGATCAAGAGAGATGACTCATGGATAAAGTGTTTGCATAAAAGCATGAGGACCACAAGCAGTTGCCTGTAATTCTAGCATTCCAGAGGCAAGGGCATGGAATCTCTGGGACAAGCTAATTAGCTAGACTAACTGACTCTGCAAGCTTCGGGTTCAGTAAGAGACCCTGTCTCAATAATGAAGTAGAGAGTGAGCGAGGAAGACATCCAACATCAACTTTGGGCTTCTACATGCATATGCATACATTGGAACATGGACCTATACACACGTATACGCTTATACACATGCAAAATTTCACACACACACATAAGTTCATACATTTTGACATTGCATGATATTATCATACACAAAGACTGAAAGGAAAGCAATGAATGATACCCCAAACCCAATTAAGTGGCCATCTGCCTTTATCTTGTTGCCACTTTGAGAGATGACTTTTAAGATCCCTTCCCTGGGGGTTGAATGGGTTTTTTCCCCTGTGTGGCTAATCCTTTCACATTTCTTGAAGTCAACACAATTACAATCTGCCTTTCAGTAGATCTTCCATAATGTAGTCTGTTTTATGTGACCCAGCCACAGTCAGAGCCATCCATTGGTTAAGTATGGCCTGCATGTTCTTCAACCAAGACTTGTTTTCATTGTTACTGATTGTGTGTATGTGTCTGTTGCAGAAGTGTGTATGTGTGTGTGCATATGTGTTTGTGTATGTGTATACATGTGTGTATACATGCGTGTGCATGTGGAGGCCAGAGACCAGTTAACTTCGGATGTCATTCTTCCGGCAAGGACCACCTTGCTTTTTGAGACAGGGTATCTCAGTGGAGCCTGGGGCTCACCAATTAGTTCAAGCTGGCTGTCCAGAGAACTCTAGAAAGCCACCTACTTCTATCTTCCCAGTGCTGGGAGGATAAACATGTGCCACTGTGCTTATTTCTTTACAAGGATACTGGGGGTCAAACTCAGGTCTTCATGATTGTGCACCCTAAATAATCTTGTCCCTCTCATAGTAGGCCTTCCGATGTTCCGTCCTAACCTCTGGAGCTGAGTTTAAATCTGAAGCACAGCAACATTCCAGGGAAGGCCATGAGTGGCAAGTCTTTTGTTTCGGGATATGTAAGGTGAAAGGGTAAACTAAACACAGAAGTTCTCCTTGCAAGTGACTCACCCTGGCTGCTTACCCTTCCAGAAGCAAGCTCTTATCAGTGTGTGAAAGCCAGACCTTTACAGCCTATTAAGTAGCTCAACTAGGGTCTACCAGATCCTTGGCAATTCTTTTATCTCTAAACATCCTTCTTTGTTTTTACTCTTGGCTACACACACACACACACACACACCACACACACACACACACACACACACACACACACACACACAGAGACACACGTGCGCGCGCACGCACGCAGAGACATACACACGCCATCTTCACCACCACCACCACTACCATCATTTTATCAAGCATCTTAAAAATAGGAGGAAAATAAAACCTCATGAGTCTTAGGACAAGGAAGTCCTTGTTAAGTAGCAACCTGGATCCTTCAAGCTGTTAATTTTGTGGATACCCTTTGGAAAGCTTTGTCTTTTGGTAACAAACATTGCTATTGGGAGGATGCTGGATGCACAAAGTAAAATGTTAGGCTTTAGAGCCAAGGAAGCTGGGCTTAAATGTTACACTTGTTGTATGGGGAGCTGGGGTGAGTCACTCATTTTTTTTCTGAGCTTCGGTTTCCTTCTGTACAAAATAAGAGTGACAAGACAGGCCTTCAGGAGGGACAGCATGGCCTCTCAATGAGAGAAGGTGATATCAGCATCAAGGATCTATAGAAATAAAGCCCTCAGTATGCAACAGCTTTTGTTACATGCAACTCTTTAAAGCAAACCCAGAAATCATTGCTCCCAAAACATTTGAGTCACTATCACACCCAGGGGCATATGCTACGAGACCAGTCATTATCATGGCTCACAGGGGTCACAGTTGGGTAAGACTGTGAACGACTTTTCTCCCTCACTAGCATGTGTAGAACTTTCCAGTGCTATGAAGACAGCTGGTGGGAATGAAACAGCCACATCAATACCAGCTTGGTCTCTCCATGTCCTAAGACTCAAGAGTGTGGTGTCTTCAGCAATAAAGCGTTATGGTCAAGGGGGTCTTTGGAACTTTACTGACTGGGGTAGTTCGAATATAATTGGCCCCCATAAGCTCACAGGGGAGTGGCGCTATTGGGAGGTGTAGCCTTGTAAGAAGTGTATTACTGTGGGGGGCAGGCTTTGGGGTTTCCTAGGCTTAAGCTTTGCTCAGTGTCACAGTCCATTTCCTGTTGTCTGCAAGATGTAGGACTCTCAGCTACTTCTCCAGCACCAAATCTGCCTGCACACTGCCACGCTCCTGCTATGATGACAATGGACTGAACCTCTGAAACTGTAGGGGAGCTACCTCACTTAAATGCTTTCCTTATAAGAGTTGCCGTGGTTATGGTGTCTCTTCAGAGCAGTAGAAATCCCAACTAAGACAGAATTTGCTACCAGGGACTGGGGTACTGTTGTGGTAGGCCTGACCATGTTTTTGTTTGAAGGGATATGGACCTTGGGGTTGTTAGAAATGCAACTGAACTCATCCAGTGTTGGTTAATGATCCATATTAGTAAGAACATGGAAGACAGTGGTGCTGGGTGTGATTTGATGAACTGTGTGGAGATGACTTAAGAGGTTTCAGAGAAGAATTTTAGTATGTTGCCTATAGATCATTCTTGTGACGTTTTGGTGAAGAATGTGGCTGCTTTTATGCCCTTGTCTGAAAGAGTCTGCCTAGGCTAAGGTGAAGAGTTTTGGATTAATTCAGTTGGCACAGGAAATATCAAAACAGCATAGAATAGACTCCTTTGTGTGTACTAGTGGTAACTCTAATGAAGATTTATAACGAAAAGGAGCAAGTTGAGCAGGGTAAATTATTGTAAATTTTGAGGAGAAAAAGAGCATCAGCAAGTGGAATGGAGCTAAGTCCCGTGTTCAAGGAGATAAAAGGATTAAGAAATGGAATAGAGTGACAACTTCAAGGCAAGATCCCACCTGGCTGGCTAAGTTTCCCGTTGGTGGAAGTTTCTGTCTGGCCTGGTCCTGCAGCTGTTCAGTACCAAATAAACACACAGAGGCTTACATTAATTATAATCTGTTTGGCCTATTGCTCAGGTTTATTACTAACAAACTCTTACAAATTAAATTAACCCATAATTCGTATCTATGTTTAGCCATATGGCTTGGTACCTTTTCTCAGTAAGGCATTCTCACCTTGCTTCTTCTGTATCTGGCTGGTGACTATGTCTCTGCCTTTTCTCTTCCCAGAATTCTCCTAGTCTGGTGGCCCCACCCATACTTCCTTCCTGGCTATTGGCCAACCATCATTTTATTAAATCAATGTGAGTGACAAATCTTTACAGTGAACAAGAGCATTATCCCACATCAGTTTCCAACTTGTGAAAAGGAACTAAAAGAAAGCTCAGAGCCAGGTGTGGAATACACACCTTTAATTTTAGCACTGGAAGACAGAGGCTGGCAGATCTCTGAGTTTGAGGCCAGAGCAAGTTTCAGGATAGTCAAGCTTACGAAGCAAAGATAGAAAGCTGGTGAAGATATAATTGAATGAGGGGGTCATATTCCAGGCCCAACAAGCAGCAGAACTTAGCAGTTTCAGCCACATGGTTCTGGAGTTAAGAATAGAAGAAAGGGGCTATGGAATTTGCCCATGAGATTAAGGAAAGTTCCTGATGCCAGGCATGTGTTGTGTCAGGGATGTTCCTGAATGGAGGCCTAGTAGAGAGGCCATTTTGTGAAGCTGAGAAGTTGAATCCTATATTGCCTTGAAGAACTCAAGATGTTAGAGATGCCAGAATCATGGGATACCTGCTGAGGGAAGCTACTATTAGGGAATAGAACCACACAAAGAGAAAGAAGTGTGTTGCTGTGGACAAAGCTGAGCAGAGTTGGACATCTGAAGAGTGTTTCAACATCACAGGTAGAGATGCAGGGTTGGAAGTTTGCCCAGCTGGTTTTTGGCCTTGCTTTGTTCCGGTATTTCCTCATTATGCTCCCTTCCCTACATTTTGGAACAGTAATATATATCCTGTGCCATTATATGTTGGAAGTATGTGATCTATTTTTATTTTTATTTTACAGTTAAAAGATTCAATGACTCTCAGAGGAAACTTTGAATTTTAGACTTTTAAACATTGTTGAGACTGTGATGGACTATGGGGACTTTTGAAGTTAGACTAAATGCATCTTGCTCTATGATATTGTTGGGAGCTTATGGGGTCAAGGAGTGGAATGTGGTAGATTGAATGTAATTGGCCCCCATGCACTCATAGGGAGTGGCACTATTGGGAAATGTAACCTTGTTGAAGTAGGTGTGACCTTGTTAGAGAAAGTGTGTCACTCTAGGGGTGGGCTCTGAGATTTCCTATGCTTAAGCTTCACTCAGTGTAACAGTCAACTTCCTGTTGCCTACAAGATGTAGAAATCTCAGCTACTTCTTTAGCACCATGTCTGTATGTATACCACCAGACTTCCTGTCATGACGATAATAGACTGAACCTCGGAACTGTAAGCCAACCCAATTAAATGTCTGTTCATAGCAATAGAAACCCTAACTAAGACATTGACTAACAAGTGCAGAAGAGGTAACTCACACACATACACCTAATCCTAGGCTTTTCGTTTGATATCCTATCCATCTGGGAGAGACGTCTCCCATAGCATATCTAAACTCTTTATGTGTATATAAATGTGTTTTGGGAAGCTCCTAAAACAGTAGGTTTCCATGTAGCTTTTTCAAAGGTCTTTAGTGTTGGTATCTCTTCCCTACACCCCTCTTCCATCCTTCCCTTCCATCTACAACTGCATTTAACCCTCTGCCCCATTATTTCCCCTCCCTTCATTTCAAACTGCAATCTGTGCTCTACTATCCCCCTCTTAAGATGTCCCCGCTTCTCATGGCCCTTTTCTGGTTTCCTAACTTTGACAAGTGCTCCAACTTAAACATAATATCTAAAGACTCAAAGGTAGGATCCAGCTAAAAAGCAAACTTGCAGTGTTTGTCTTTCTGTGTCTGGGTCACCTCACTCAGAATAATTATCCCCCGTTCCATCTATTTACCTGCAAATTTCGTAATTTTATTTTTCCTAGCAGCCGAATCGCATTCCATTGTGCAAGCATAGCACATTTTCATTATCCATTCATCACTCGGTGCACATCTAAGCTGTCTCCATTTTCTGGCAATGAACATGAATGGGCAGGCATTTTTATGATAAGAGATATAGTCCTCTGGGTTTTGTCCAGCAATAGAGTAACTAGGACAGGTTTTTTATTTGTTTGCTTCTTTTGTTTTACTTGCATGTGCTTGTACTTGTGTGAGTTTATGTGCACCACAAGGCTGCAGGTGCCCAAGAAGGCCGGAGAGGAAGGAATTGGATCCCCTGGAACTTGAATTACAGGCAGTGGTGAGCTGCCATGTAGCTACTACAAACCAAACCAAGGTCACTTACAGAAGTAGCAACTGTGCCTACCTGTTAAACCATCTCCCCAATCCTGCTGGAAAATGGTATTAAATTACCATTTTTATACTCATCTTTAGCCCCCACAGACTAGTGAAGCTTTCTATTCATGCCAGAGAAGCTTGTTTTTGAAGCTGATAACAAATAAAACAGAAACTCTCAAGTGATCCATGTGCAATAGGGGACCGTGTGGTACTCAGCTCTAAATGGGACAGCTATGTCACACATCCCACCTCCAAGGCTCAGGAGTTGTTGCAGAAGAGGAGGCAAAAGATTGTAAAAGCCAGAGGTTGTAGAGGACTCCTGTGAGACAGACTTCTTCAGACACAACAGGGCCGCTGCGCGTGTGAAGTCACTGCAGCTATAACTGTATGCTCAAGACCTGTACAAGATCAAGCCAGTCAAATTGCCACAATAAAAAGGGGAGAGACTCATGAAGTCCCACCCCTGATTAAGGAGTACTGGCGAGTATTGGCTTTGTGGGGAAGGAGAGTATCGGTTTTCTTCAAGGATGTGACTTGTGCTAGGCTGCCCATGATCCAGTGGATGGTCCTGTACCCATGCACATACCGTATCCAGCGGATTTTAAAAAGAGTACATGCAGCTGGGAGAGAAAAGTGGAGGTGGGGGCGGGAGGAGTTGGAGGAGAGGGAGTAGAGTGTGGGTTTGATCAAAACACATTATACACATATATGAAACTCTCAAATAATACATTTTCTTAAAAAAATCTTTAACTGGATATTATTTTCTTAGCACGTCCTCTGCATCCTCAGGGAATACTCTTATTAAAATATGGGTCTTTGGGGACAAAGAAGATAGCTTGGACAGTGAAGTGCTTGCAATTACAACAACAAAGACCTGAGTCTGATCTCAGTACCCATGTGCAAACAGCCAGATGTGGTGGTGCTGACTTCTAATCCCAGAATTGGTGATATGGGGTCAGTAGGTTCTCTGGGGCTCACTGGCCATCCATCCTAGCCCACTTGGCAAGTTCCAGGCCAGACTGTGATTCAGAATACAACAAAACAAACAGGTGAACAGCACTCGAGGAAGGATACTCAAGGTTATCCTTTGTGCTTCTGATCTCCTCATGCTTGTGCACAAACATGGATATGCACACATGAACATATACCCATGAATATGCCCACATGAAAATGCACAAATGTGATTATGTACATATGTGTTATTAATATATGAAGCTTCAAGATCAGGCAATCCTGGAATTAAACGCTGCCTCTGCCATTAGGACCTGGGTGGCACAGGTTCTGTGTGATAATTTCTTTACTCACACTGTGTACTCAGACTACCTCAGGGGCTACCGGAGGCAAAAGGCAATTTGTTTAGTGCCAGCCACATATTAAAGATTCAATAAAAAGTCCTGCTGATGATGATAATGAGGAGAAGGAGGAGGAGGAACAATGACGTAGCTGAGAAGGAATAAGATGACAAGAAAATATTCCTGCTGATGTTTGTATAAAATAAAGAAATCTAATTTTTTGTTATTTCTAGCATATTTACTACAGATAAGGATTTGGAGTCTGGTGCAGTATTTATATTGCCTTTTATTCATGTACTTAATAACTACCTTATGATAAATGCTCAATAAATTTTACCAAATGAAATAGTTGGTAAACAGATGATTTGACAGTAGAAAAAAGAAATGACTTAATGTGCCCACAATTCTGACTTTGGAATCAGCCAAATGTATATATCTGGAGTCACCCATTTACTATGTGAACTGGGTTACTAGCTCGCCTTCTCCCTGTAAAGTTGGAATGAAGATGGACTCTGCCACAGTGACAGGAGACTTGAGCCATGAAATGTGTGTAAAGAACTTAGTGCTGTACCAGAATTAGACTTAGTGTTCAATAAAAGTTAGTTACTCGGCACAGAAAGCCACCATTTGACATGAACTAACAGGAAAAGATGGCTAGTGGGACTCAGCTCACTGGCACAGATGCCAAGTTCTTCTAAACTGTCGACACACTCTCCCAGCTTGGAAGCTCACAAATGTTCAGAAAGCCTAGCCGCTTTCCACTCCCCATCAAGACTGAAAATAAATGTGAGGATCCATTACCTTCCTGATGCGCTTGTATCCCTGCTCAATCATTGTGTCTGGATTCACCATTACAATAAAACATGCAAATGGCAGGTTTGTTGATTCTTATCAGTCTGCTAAGGCCAGACATTTTCAATTTGGCTTCATTTGCATCCATTTAGATAATGGTGGTGGTACCAACAGATCTTTTCTGCTCCCCTCTGCCTTTTGTTCAAGAATCTGGCCTGGAGGTGCTTTTTAGAGACCACACTGATAGATGAATTCTATCATTACTGCTACACTGGAGTCCCTGGGGCAGCCAGAGCGCATATTAACTTTTGCCTGTGATGCTGCACAAACACCAGATTGGGAAATGGTGAATAACTCACTCTGGCTGCAAACATAAGGGAAATTTATGAGGCTAGAAAGGAAAAGCCACAACGATCGAGTGAGGCTGTGATGTAGCTTCCAATTTCAAACTACACGCTATCCACAAATTAAGGTCACTTCCTCTGGTTGGAGCCATGACTCAACAGGAAGAGAGAAGAATCTACCTCACTTGCCACCACCCACACCCCCTTGTCATTTGATAATCCCACTCTGGACATGGGAGTAAATGAGCCAGGTTCTAGACTTTCAGGGCCTTGCAAGCTACTTAAGCCAAAGTCCCTTTGTGCTCTGCTATTTGTTTTGTTTTGTTATTTTTCCTTTGTTTGTTTTTGTTTTAATCTTGCGACAGAAAAATGATATGCTTTAGCTTTTTGAGAAGACTGAGTTATACTGGAGACTTGTAACCTGCATCCCAATTTCCTTTGGGAAAATTGATGGATGCTAAGCACATAAATGTGCGCTCAAATATATACACAGCGATTCTACAGGAATTCCATTCCTGTTTGATGGGAAATTCATTGGAGTCCTGCTTATTTTTGGTCTCATGTCAAGAGTAACTTGAATTCTAAGACTATATCTTTGTCTGCCACTTATTCACCACATTTATGGGAATACTGTGTTCCAGAACTGTGCTAAGTCTTGGGACTAGGAAAGTATATAAAGCAATTGCCTCAACTTAGGCTGTGTTTGTATTTGGATGTTTAAAGAGCTTGTTTCATTTTATGGGTTGATAACTGCCTATAGACACATTAAGATATCCTGAAGATGTGGAAGAGAAAGCACTGCTAAATCTGGCTCAGGGGGGTCACAGATGTTGTGACAGAGGAAGTGACATTAGAGTGTTATGTTCAAGATGTACATATCACATATCACATTTGTGTTTATTGGGGCACTATTGACATCAGCCGCATTATGGAATCGGCCTAGATGTCCATCAACAGAGGAATGGATAAAGAATATGTGACATTTATGACAACAAGAAATTCATCCATCCATAAAGAAGAATGAAACTGTATTGCTTAAAGAAAACAGATGCAGCTTCAGATCATTACATTAACTAGAATAAGCCAGACTCAGAAAAAGACTTTTCTTATTTGTGCATCCTGGATCCTATATAGACACATCAAATCACATATATATGTCATGAAAGAAGAAATGAGGTGGGAAGGAGGTTATAAAGGGGGAAAGGAGGGATTAGAAGAGGGGTGGGTATGCCAATATGGTCAAAGTACATGAGAAATTTGGAAGAAACCATCTTTTTGAAATCTAGCACCATGTACCAGGAATATGTGCCAATATATTGGTTTGGTTCTTCTAGATTCCTTCTGGGTTATTAAAATCTTCAGATGCTCAAGTCCATTGTATAACACGTCTTTATGTCTGTGTATCACCTACACACATCCTCCTGCATACTTTAACTCAGCCCCAAGTTATTTGTCCTGCTTTGACAATGGAAATGTTATACAAATTCTTGCTTTGCTATATTATTGGGGAATTATGACTAGAAACATACCTGTATATATTGAGTCCCGATGCAACAATAATATTTATGAGGTGTGAGAGTGTAGCTCAGTTGGTAGAATGCTGTCTAGCATGTACAAACCCATGAGTTCAATAGTTAGCACTTCGTCAACTGGGCACAGTAGCATATGTCTGTAAATCTGGCTCTGAAGTGGTGGGGGCAGGAGGATCAGAAATTCAAAGCCAATCTTGGCTATGCAGTGATTTCAAGGCTAGCCTGGACTATATAAGACCCTGCTTCTAAAACAACAATTGCTAAAATGATCTTTACAAATACAATTTTTAATTCAAGGCCAATGGAATGTGCAGTGCAGAACCCAAAGACACAGAGGGCGGCCTGGAGCAAGGGCTACCTCTGTCTGGAGCAAAGGGGGATGATCTGGGAGGAAGGATGAAAACCAGAAGAATCTGAGAATTTCAATGTCTTGTTACCATGAAATTTGGACTTTTCCTTATAACAGGAAGTTGCCAGGGGATGTGAAGCATGGAAAAACAACATATTCAGATTTCTGTTTTACAAAGTCAATGTTAAAATTCTGTGTAGGAAAAACAAGCCTGAGTCCTCTTAATATCATTGAAACTGCCACCATGCTTCATATTCCATTGCTACTGACACACCCAGACACACACACACACACACACACACACACACACACACACACGGACACACAGACCCATGGACACACACTTATACACATGCTCAGTTAAAATGAGTTTTCAGATATCTTAGAAAGCCTAGTGGAAAGGAAAGATATTTTGGAGTAAAGCACCACTGGGTCCCCTGAGGAGATGGACATGCAATATTAACAGAAGATGACGTAAGCTTCACAAATCTAAGCAAGAAAAGCAGCTGCTCCCTTGAATTCATTGCCAATAGTGTTTAACACTAACTGGTAGCCATCTATCTGGGAAACATGGAAATTAATTTATTATAATAACAATAGAGTCATACCTTAAAACTGTGGTTCTCAATCTTTCCTAATGTTGTAACCCTTTAATACAGCTCCTTATGTTGTGGTGACCTCAAAAATAAGATTATTTTTGTTGCTATTTCATAACTCTAATTTTGCTACTGCTTTAAGTCACAATGTAAATATCTGATATGCAGGATGTATTTTCATTGTTACAAATTGACCCACATGGGTAATGAACCACTGCCTTAAGGTACTAGTGATGAGGATGGACAAGATAAGAGGAAGGAGATGCTGCTTAAAACAATTGGGTGCAGATTGGCCTGGTGGCTAGCACCAGTAATTCCAGCATTGGGTGGCTAAGGCGAGAGGATTGCCTTAAATTCAAGGTCATCCTGGGGTACACAGTGGATTCTAGTCTATCTTGAGACAGGGTGAGACTCTGTCCCCCCCAAAATGTTCAAAACCAAAATTACTTCTGGAAAAAATTAAATTTATTCCCGAAGTACAGTATGTATTCAGTCTATTTATGTATTTATTTTGAGACAGAGTCTCACTGTATGACCCTGATTGGCCTGCCTCCCAAAGCAGTGGAGATTCTGCTGGGATTAAGGAGTATACCTACGACTATTACTGCCTCATCTTTTATAGATACCATCTGTATCCTACAAGGTTACTAAAAGGGTACCAACATGTAAATTTGTGCTAATTTCACTATACTAATATATTTTAAATTTTCATAGATTGAATGAATACGTGATGTGGCCATCACTGTAAACATTATTTTTTAATGCAGTAATTCACTAATAAGTGCAATTTTAAAAGCTAAAATTGGAAGAGCTTCGAGGATGCTCCCACTGTGATCTAATTTGTTGAATTCTAATAGACTGTCTGAAGCAGGAAAATAACTAGCTTTACCAGAAGAGAGGCAATTCCTAGAGCCTCACATTACTATTAACCCACAGCCTGTCTTACAGCTCAGACGGTAATAAGTGCCTGGAACAACGTCCTGAACTGTGACTTGTTTTTACAAGGTAGGGTAGGCTTTTACTTCCCCACAGGTATTTAAGGAAGTCCATTAGAGAGCTGTTACATTTGAACACTTGTTACATTTGTGGAGATGGCATATGGAACTTGTTGATGACCAAAGACTTGATGAGGAACTTCCATGGAAGGCAAGATGCCATAGAGGGTGTCTGGAAAACTAGACACAGTTAATGACAGGATCCTAGATACCGCTAGGTCCACGTGAATGCTTCCATAAACTGTCATTGTGGGTCACAGAAAGGTCATTCTCTGAGGCCACTCCTGTAGGCCCTCCAGCTGCTGGGGTGACAGGTAGCTAAGGTCTCCCCACTGCTGAAGGGGCCGGGAGATCTTCCCTGGTCAGTTGCAAGGGAAGTCTTCACCACCAGTCATGATGTACATTATACCAGTGAATTGTCATATTTATAGAGAAGCTGGCTTTGGAAGCAGCATACCCCCCACTGTTAGATCTGAGATTATTTGTCTCAAGTTGAACTCTTAAGATCTCTTATCTGGTGATTGATGGGGAAGTACTTCTGTGTATATTTATCTTATTGATTGTTAAATAAAATACTGTTTGGTCAATGAGACAGCAAGTAGACGGGACTAGGAGTCAAAGAGGATTCTGGGAAATGTAGTAGAGAAATGTGATCCAGGCAGGAAGTGACATAGCAAGGAGACTCATATTTAAGCAAAGGAGAAACAGGAAGTGCCCCTTTTTTTCCCCTCCTGCTCCAGCGGCAAGATGTGATCCCAGCAAGGAGGGATGCCAATAAGGTGTCCGATAAGATAAGTCTTATAAAATATATAGGTTTATGATAGTTAAGACTGAGTTAGCAGATGAGAAGTCCTAGTCATTGGCCAAGCAGCTTTGTACCTAATACAAGTTTCTGTGTATTCATTTGGGCCTAACTTGGGCAGACGGCTGGTGTAAAGCTTACACGTGGCTGTGGGGCTCAGGCGGCTTTTGGCAAAAAGATTTATCGTAACAGGTGATAGGCTGGTCTGCATAACTCTAGCAGGGAAGGAACTGAATGGCAAAATAGCCCAAGAATGAAAACATCGTGTCACTGGGAACAGACAGAAGACAAGCCATTTCCAACAGAATGTATCCTATGATATAAAAATGTCTACAATGGAAAAGTTCAGCAATAGTAAGTTCACCAGTGGCAAGAAAGCTCAGTAGGAACCCAGTCTCAGCTTCTTGTGGTGATATATCATTTATGATTTATTAGAGCTTGCCTGAGGAAATAAGAAATCAAAGATATAGAGATCAGGCCGAGTTGATACACACCTTTAATCCCAGCAACTATTGAAACTAGACAGTGGTGGCTCACACCTTTAATCCCAGGACTCAGGAGAAAGGCAGATGGATTTCTGAGTCCAAGACCACCCTGGGCTATTGGAGAGTGAATCAGAGCTCATGCCTTTAATCTCAGGATTTGAGAGGTATAAAAGGTAGAGGCATTCAGTCTGAGAATTAGTCTCTAGTCACATTGAGGAGAGCATAGCAGTCTGAGTGAATCTGAGGAGCAGTGAAGCCAGGAGCAGTCTGGGGGTCGCCCCTTTGGTTTGAATTAAGGTAAGAGCTAGTAGCCATATGCTTTGCTTTTCTGATCTTCAGCTTGAAGCTTGAACCCCAATATCAGTCTCTGGGTCTTTTATTTATCATGCTACAGATGTTTGTTGGGTATTTATAAGTTCCTGATTTCATTGTTGCACCTTTATTTGCTCTGTCAATCAGGCTACTTCAGTCATGTTTGCTGTATAGTGTATACTCCTATTTTGATGATTGGTTATCTATTTGTGGCTTCCATCTCTGTAGTTGAGTCTTTTTTTTTTTTCTCTTTGCTCTTTAGGGGCCCACCACCCAGCTCCCAAATAAATACAAGGAGATGTACTCCTTCTTATGAATTTCTAGCCTTCGCTTGCATTGTTTCTAGCCAGCTTTTCTTAAATTAACCAGTCTACCTTTTGCCTCTGGATTTTTATCTTCCTCTATTCTAATTACCTGTATTTCTTTCTTATTACAATGCTGGTTGTGTAACTGGGTGACTGGCCTCTGATGTCCTCCTCTCCTTCTCCTTTCCTTCCTCCTCCCTCTTCTTGCTTGTATTTATTCTCTCTGTCTGGCAACCCTGCCTATCCATCTCCTGCCTAGTTATTGCCCATATTCAGCTCTTTATTAGGCCAATCAGGTGTTTCAGGCAGGCAAAGTAACACAGCTTCACAGTTAAAGAAATGTAACATAAAGAATGTGACACATCTTTACATCATTTAACAAATATTCCACAGCATGAACAAATGTAACACATCTCCAACTAATACTTCACAACTTCAACTCCACAACAATACTCCACAACAATTCTTTCTATATACTCTTTAATAAACTCACTCACTCAAAACCCAAAGCATAGTTATCGAAGATGGTTTCCCCAGACTGCACAGAATACCAGGCCTGTCTATAAAAATGCCATTCCTAGGGGGCTGACTTCAACAACTTGTTGTTAAGTAACTGGGTTTAGCAGTGATAAGAAACTGATTTGGAAAGACAATGAGAAGCGCTGTCTCCTCTTGATGTTTATCGTCTGCTGTGGCACCAACCTTTCCTCAACTCTTCCTCCTCTGCCTCTTTTCTTCCCTCCTTCTTCCTCTTTTCCTTCCTCTCTCTCTCTCTCTTTTACCCCCTTCTCCTCCTCTTCCTCTTCCTTTTCCTCCCTTCTCCACTTCTTCCCTTTTCTCTTTCTCCAGACACACCTTTCCCCCACATACACTCATCCTCCCTATACGGTCAAATACTTGGAACTCAGATATATTCACACTTATATTCTGATTCCAGCTGGACCTTTGGCAAATTATTCATAGTTCACTTTATTCAGCTCTAATGTGGGGGAAAACAATCCCCCCTACCCCCTAGGGTTGTTCTGTGGAGTGAACAGGAAATATCTATATCTATCTATTATCTATCTGTCTGTCTATGTATGCATGTATGTATGTATGTATGTATGTATGTATGTATGTATGTATGTATGTTTGTATCTACACACAAACACACACACATCACCTAATACATTTGCCTGTCACAAGGTAAACAATAAATATCATTATTTATTATTCCCATTTTGTCTTGCAGTTCTATGTTATCTTGTTGTCTGCCAGTTTTTAATTTCTATTGCATGCTGTGATCATTTGCTCATATCAGGAATATATTTCTAATTTAAAATTGAATAATAGGACAGAATTCCATTGGATAGATAATATAGTTACCAATGTGATTTTTAGTATCTACTCCATCTTATTTAATTTTCTGAGTAAACATGAAGAAATATTACTCAAGTTGCTATACGCTTAGCAGTATGGATCTAAACTTAGGATTTTTTTCTTTAGCTTTAATTTAGATTTAAAAAGCAAGTTATTTTTGCTAAGGGGAAAGGGCAGAAGAGGAGATCAACATGCATTCCCTACAAAGTGCACATTTCCAGCTTCCATAAGAAGTTTTAATGCATTTCTGTTTGCTGTGACGCAACGGAGTGGCACAGACTAGACAGCTTATAAATAGTAGAAATTCATTTGGCTCACCCCTTTCTGGAGGTGGGGAAATCTAAGAACCCAACACTATCATCTGATGAGGCCCTCCACACTATAAAGGGAAGCAAGTGAGAACCATACACTGGATAACAACTCCACTCCTGTGATAAGTGAACTATTCCCAGGGAACCATTCCCTCTTATTTAGCTGCAAGTCCCAACACTATTGCATTAGTCCAGTTTGGATACGATGAATATCCGGAAACAGTCACATGCCTAATAATCTCTGGACTGTCAAACAAAACTTAACTGAGTTATTTCATCGATAAAATGGCACTTCACAGAACTTCCTGCTTCCAGTGGGAGTTGCCACAGCTCTGTCATTTCAAAGAGAATTTCAACAGTGTGATTAGGAACACAAGGCTCATTTGAGCTTTGTGAAGCTAAGCCGAATTAGTCTTGTTGACCACATCAATAACAGCTCGCACCGTGAGAACTCAGTATATACAGGCCGTGTCTTGAGCATTTTATGTCCTCAGCTTATTGTCCTCTCTGAAGAACTCTTGACGTAAGTATAGTACTCAATCGTCTTTAACAAGGAAATGGAGCATGATTCCTCATTATAAAACAGGAATGCTACAATATCCCTGCAGCATCAGGTGAGCATTGGGGACATGGTGGAAGTGACACTAATAATATAAATGGGATAAAATTTAGAATAGAATTAACATCTCATGACATGCATAAGCTAATGCCTATGATCTTTATGGCCAAGCAATATAATCACAAAGTTCAGCCTATGCCACAGCCTCACCTCGTAGGCCCTGGAGTTTTCTGATGTCAACATAGCCAAGCTGTATAGCTTTCCCTCCTCTAAGCAAGTACTTAAGGAGAGTGTGAATTTTATAGAGAGAACACTATTTTTCTGAATAAAAACACATTTTTTGGTGGCGGGGGTGGGGGTGAGGGTGGGGATGGGGTTTCAAGGCAGGGTTTCTCTGTGGCTTTGGAGGCTTTCCTGGAACTAGCTCTTGTAGACCAGACTGGTCTGGAATACAAATTTTTAATTATCAAAATGCAACATAGTCTTTCTAACACCCTCCGAAAATGGTGAGTCAAAATAAAGAAAATTGAAATCACACCACTGTCACTCATAGAAGGGCAGTGACCCGCATATCACAGATTAGCTCTCCTGTCACTGAGTCAGACACAGTGGGCTGGCTTGGCAGCCTTTTATTCTATATTGTATTTTTCACTTAGCAATTACTGCTTCATCAACATTCATCTTAATTAATTATTAGCTAACTAAAATCCAAATGAATATAACATGCTGTTGCATCTCTGCACAGGTCAGCTAATCATAATTATCTAATCAATCCTCTGTTGATGGATATCATACTTTTTTTTTTTTTTTTGGTTTTTCGAGACAGGGTTTCTCTGTGGTTTTGGAGGCTGTCCTGGAACTAGCTCTTGTAGACCAGGCTGGTCTCTAACTCACAGAGATCCTCCTGCCTCTGCCTCCCGAGTGCTGGGATTAAAGGTGTGCGCCACCAATGCCCGGCTATTGATGGATATCATACTATTTTCCTTTGCTCTGGTACAAAATTCGGTGAGGCCCTTTGATGAATCACCTGAGTTTCCCTTAGGGGAAACTCATGCATGTGGAATTGCTAAATGAAAGAATATGCATGTGTTACAGCTTGATTCCTAGTTAGGTTCTTAATGTCTATATAACAGATTGCTCCAACATGAGAGTAGGGGCCTTCCAGTTCCTTTCTGGTTTCTGGTAGACAAGGGAGAGCTGAAAGCGTGTATTGTGTGGATATAATTTTCCTAAGTAAACAAAGGCAGGGAACACAACCCTTCCTCCCCCAGGACTTATCCCTCCCTCCTCTCCTTTTTGTCCTTCATTCTCCCATTTTTGTGTTTCCTAAGGAGAGTAGTCAGAGGGGTTAAAGCAAGTTGATAGCCACACTCTGAAATACTGGTTCAGCACCTGCAGATACTGAACCCTGGATCTCAGGTAACACAATTGAGGGATCCTGTTGCAATCGGGGAAGGAAGGTCTCTCTAAGGTTGATGGTTGATGACATTTAGTACAAAATGAACCCTTTCCATGTTGTTCTGAAATGTATGCATTTCTGAGGCTGTTGCTCTACAGTAATTTATGTATCCTGTCTGTAATCTTTATCTATGGAACAAAACAGCTAGCTGTTCTCAGACTGCAGCATCCTTGATAGAAAGGCATGCTCCATGAGCTCCTAACAAATTTGGGACTTCAGACTGTGGTTGCAGCCCCACACAGCAGGGGCTCTCTAACCTCAATCTCCATGAACTCTAGCAGATTACAGATGAGAGAGGGGGATTGCTATACCATGGCTCAGGCAAAGCTGACCACTTGCAAAACAGAGGCAACAACTGGCCACAAAAGTAAGTATCCTCTCTGAGAGGGATGAAGAAGGCTTATCCTTCCCGGCTGGATATTGTGTCATTTGGTGAAACCACATGTTATCAGGGGTTCCCTCGATTTATGATTCTCAAACTTCCCTTTCTACATCTCCGTCAATAAATTACTCAGGACTTCCAAACAGGTCTTCACTTCCAGAGTGTAGCACTTGGTGTTTTACGGGAGAGGAAGTGTCAGGTTGGCCTTTTGAAGTTACCACCTGTGTGCTGTTCATGGCAAACACATAACAATTATGCCAAAAGATCCAGCTAGCCTGATGCATGGACCATGCACTCAGAACATACAGAACAATCCATTATTATTAAAAATATTTCATTCTAGGCCCGGAGCAGCAGCTTCAAAACCACCAGTGACAGCTTATGACAGAGGATGTGGAGAAAGGGGAGACACTCCTCCCTTGCTGGTGGGAGTGCAAATTTATACAGTATGGAAATTTCTCAGAAAATTAGGGATCAACCTACCTCAAGACCCTGCAATACCACTTTTGGGCATACACCCAAAGGAGGCACATTCACACCACAAGGACATTTGCTCAACTATGTTCATAGCAACATTATTCATAATAGCTAGATCTTGGAAACAACCTAGATGCTTCTCAACTGAAGAATGGATAAAGAAAATGTGGTATGTTTACACAATGGAGTACTACTCAGTGGTAAGAAACAATGACATGCTAAAATTTTCAGGCAAATGGACAGAACTAGAATAAAACATCCTGAGTGAGTGAAGTAACCCAAAACCAGAAAGACAAACAGTATGTACTCACTTATAAGTGAATATCAGACATAAAGCAAAAGATACCCAGCCTACCATCCACAACCCTAGAGAAGCTAGAACCCTCTTCCAGAAACAGATGGAAGCAGATGCAGAAATCCATAGCTAACCAATGGGCCAAGCTCCTGTAGTACAATCAAAATGAGAGAGGAGTGATAATATGAACAAAGGAATCAAGACCATGATGGGGAAACCCACAGAATCAGCTGACCCAAGCTAGTGAGAGATCACTGACTCAGCTCTGACAAATGGGGAACCTGCATAACACAGAACTAGATTCCCTTAATATAGGTGACAATGGTGTGATGGGACAATATATGAGGCCACTGGCAGTGGGTCCAAGATCTAACACTAATGCACAAACTGACTTAGTGGAGCCCATTCTATATGGAGAGATACCTTCCTTGCTCAACTGAGACACAGGGATGTCCAGGGTGATGTGCCTTGGTCCTGCCTCAATGAGATGAAGGGACAGACTTAGTAGACTTCCTAGGGGAGGCCTTACTCTCTCTGTGGAATGGATGGGAGGTGGGGGTGGGGGAATGGGAGGAGCGGAGGGAGGGGGAACTGGGATTGGAATATAAAATAAATTAATAAAAAATTAAAAATATTTTAAAAAATAGTTTTCTTCATCCATAAACCAAATGGTTTATGATCACCAGTTAGAAATCCACAGTTCCTCTACTTTCAACTGCCTGTGAGTTTTTAATGTGCATATGGGAATGTGGTGCATTAATATATAAGACATAATATTCTAGTAAACATGTTTCAGTAGCTCAATTTTAAAAATGAACCCATTGGGACTGGGAAGTTGCCCAATGGGTAGAGTTTGCTACACAAGAATGAGGACCTGGCTGAGTTTGGATCCTCAAAACCCTTGTATAGCTGGATATGGCAGAGTAGGTGTGTGGCCCCAACATTACTACAGCAAGATGGGAGATGGAGATGGGACAATCCCTGAAGCTGGAGGACCAGCTGGCCTGGTGAATGCAGCAATGATCAACAAGCAACCCTGTCTGAAGAAGGTCGAAAGCAAAGACCAACATTTATTTGAGGTCGTTCTATGACTTCAACATCTGCACTGTGGCTATGGCTTTTGCATGTGCAATACACACACACACACACACACACACACACACACACACACACACGCATGCACAATTAAAAATAATAACAAACCCAATAAACTTTTCTAGGCAATGCCAGCATTTGGATTTTTAAACCAAATTTATTTATTATTTGTTGGCAGGATCTTGAAAAATCTATGTAGTACAGGTTGGCCTTGAACTTGAGGCAATCCTCTCTCCTCAGATTTCTAAGTTCCAGGAACCCAGGTTAAGCCATCATGACCATGTTAACTTTCTTGCTGACAGTGACAAAATAGCATTTGATGCATTTTTATGGGACAGTAGATTCCACCCACTGACTGTACGTTTATCACTGAGCTGCTCCACACACCAGCATTCTTTTTAAAGGTGCCTGTTTTTATGCGGTTCCTTTAATTTGCTAGTGAGATATATTAAAGTGTAGTTTTAAAATATGGGACTTCGTGAATATCGCTAAACATCATTGGTCTGTAATAAGAAGATAAATAGCACCATGGACTATGATCTTAGTAATACCTTAAATTTTTGACTTAATTTTCAGATTCTGAGTCCTAGGTTGCACAGAACCACCAAGTATAAATACTAGGGATGTGGGAAAATAATATTTTCTATGTGACACACTCAGTGTCATTGAATTTCAATTTGGGGTTGCCTTTTCGTCACACCTGCCTTTTGGCGTTTTGATATGGCTGTAGAAAATCAGCAGCATTTAAAATGATACAAATACTGAGAAACAGGAAAAATAATCTTCAAGTCATGATTTTTTAAAAAGTGATTGATTTAGTGATGTGACAAATAAGACACCCATAAATTTTGAGGTTGAAAAATAGCAATAATATTTTATTACCAATACAAACACAACATGCTGGCTGTTTACTTATTTTCATTCTGGCCAGGTCCTTAGTGGTGTATATGATTCTCCCAAGATGCTCCGTCAGGATAAATAATATAGCAGACTTCTAGAATCTAGCTGCAAATGATGTTCTCGTGATGAAAAGAACAGAGGCAGAGAGACTCAAATTGTAGAACACTGGGAAGCAACAGACAGTACATCTCTTGCAATTTCACCAGAAAAACATGTTTTTCATCTCACACCAGGTTCCCAGCACATCTGTCTTCACAGGCTGCCACAGGAAGAGTTTCTAGAGAAGGCTGCAAACAACCTTCCCTCTGCTTCTTCCAGGTGATATTTCAAAGGAGGCTAATGGCACTTTGCATCTGCAGAGCACTTTACAGTTTCAAACACATTCACTTATCTCATTTGGGCCTCACATGAGGAAGGAGCACTTTGGCAGTTCTTAATAGCTCAGTTTTATCAGAGAAGAAATATTAGGCCCAGCTATATTCATCCAAAGTTAGAGAAGAAACATAACTTAGTTAATATAAACATAACTTGGCACACAGCAGGCTTCAAGTGGTAGAAGCTGCTTGTCCTTGGTTTTTATTGCTATGATAAAACACCAGGCCCAAAAGTAACTTGGAGAGTAAAGGGTTTCTTTTAGTTTACAACTCTCAGGTCATACTCCATCACTGAGCAAAGTCAAGGCAAGAACTCAAGGCAGAAACCCAGAGACAGGACTCAAGCAGAGACCAAGGAAGAGCTGGGGGAAATTTGCTTATTGGCTTGCTTTCTGTGGCTTGCTCTGTTTGCCTTCCTATGCACTCCAGGACCATTTGTCCAAGGGTGGTACCACCCACAGTGGGCTAGATCCCCTCACATCAATCACTAATAAAGAAATTGCCCCACAGTCATGCCTATGGGCAATCTGGTGGAGACATTTTCTCAATTGAGGTTCCTCTTCCCAGATAACTCTAGATTGTGTGACGTTGACAAGAAAACAAACTTAAATATGTACAAGACCAACCAGAACACCGCTGTTACCATTGTTACCATTTCCTGTGACCTTAACAAGACTAAAGCCAATGATTGGCTCCCAAATATCTCTAACCTTTGTGCATGCAGCCTTTTAATGACAGCAGTGTTTGGTGTCTCAGAAACCTGCTCAAATCCATTAGTATCTGATTTATAAGTGTAGCCATTTTCTTGTTTCCTTTCCATTGCTGTGATAAACATCATGACTGAAAGATGCTTGGGGAAGGAAAGGGTTTATTTGGCTTTCAGGTTACAGTCCATCATCAAAGGAAGTCAGGGCAGAAATTCAAGCAGGAGTAGGGATGCAGAGACAGTGGAGGACAGCTGCTCATTGGCTTGCTCCCCATGGCTTCTTCAGCTACCTTTCCTGCACACCCAGGCCTCATCTGCTTAAGACTGCCATGTGCCTTGCCTTCTTCCCATGACTACTTCGATCTTAGCACATCCATAGAATTGAGGCCTGCACTTTCACTAATGGTCTCTCCTGACCTCTCTGCAGGGGGACTGATGCCATCATGCAATGTCAAGCCTCAGCTGCTCTCCATGACCCCTTTATGTCTTTAAAAAGCATCAATGGTCATATGGACAGCAATAGATACCAGTCTATATAGCACACTAATGCTTTAGGCATTGTCTGGTGTACATTTAATAACAATCCTTTGAAATAAAAATTATTGTGATTCTATCCTTACAGATGAGAAGATCAAGATTCAGAGAATTGCAATAACTTATTAAGCTGATACAAGGCAGAGCTGGAAAGCAGCCTAAATCCTATGTGATTTTCTTCAAATTTCTTGTTAATTCACAAAAGTTGACAGGAAGCTGTAGCCAGCCCTTCTTACCTTCTTAGGGGCTGGCTACAGATATGCCTGACCACGCTTGTGAGGGCGTGGTCAGAATGATGTAGTGTGACTGCGTTTGCGCTTGCAGTTTCTCTTTTGGGCTTGCGTACAGACTGCTGCCACGCAGGCTGGCTAGGTCGCTCTGTAAGTAAGGCTTTTCCCTATTAAATACCCTTGTATTTCTACCTAACTCCGTATTGGTAAATTTCCACTATAGGAAGCAATACGATAAACATACATTTACTCATCATGTGTATTTCCAATGTCTAACACTATAGATCATTTCTTCCTTCCTTTATTCCAACCTTCATGTCTTACTGCAGACAGCACATACTTCAGCTGCTAAGTCCTCATTCTTTGTCTCCTAAGAATAAGGACATACCGTGGTCTATGCTGCTGCAGAGGGCCATGATGGTGCTGAGGGCCATGCTGCAGCCAAGGGCAGTGTTGATGTCCATGGTCTGTGTTGCCACTGGGAGACAACGTTAAGTTCCATGGTCCTGTGCTGTCACCAGAAACCATGTGGAAGTCTGTGGTCCGTGCTACTACTGGTTGTAGAGGGCAAGGAAGTGTCTTTTGCAGTGTTATTAATGATTGCAGACTAACACAGTTGAGAATGAGAGACATTGACTTCTGTGACTCAGACAGCTGTTCCATCAAGGCCACTCTGGCGTGGATGACAGCTCACAAAAGCTGAGAACCAGGAACAGATTGCACAGCCTGCAGATAGTTCAACAGGTTGGAAAGTGTCCTTTCCAAGTGACTCGGTTGGTCTAAACCTCTGTTAGGAGGCTTGGCTGGTTCCTGCTTCTTTGAAGCAGTTGGTCTGATCTCAGAGCCTTCTTTGCAACTCAGCTTCCCTGGGTCTGAGAGGACCTCTTAGCTTCTAATGCTTACTTTGGCAGGGAGCGGCCTAGTGAATCTTGTCGATTTCAGCAACTTCCTGAAGCTTTTTTGAGTTGTTAACATTTGTGTTTAAAATGTATCCCTCCAGGACGGAATGCATCAGTCTCAGAGGAAACTGTTATATAACAGAGGCCTTCATCTTTCACTCTACTGTTAATATATAATATTTTTCTTAATCATAGAAAAATTAGCATGGGCTCAGTATGTAGGAAAAAGAAATCTGGAGACATGGAGTACTTGGAATCCATTGGGTGTGAAAGTTTACACATGATGTTTTCAGATTTGGCTACAAATTTGTTCACAAGCATGAATTTTGGGAAAATCTAAGCACTCATTTCTTTTTGGAAACGTTGCCAGTGACACAAATCCTCCAGGTTCTAGTAGATTTCGCAAACCTGTCTAGACAGTAGCACATTCTCTTTACTATGGAGATGATATTTGGGGAAGTCTTGGAGTTCAGCCTATTTGAAAGTCCCTGGAGCATATGAGCCGCTCTCCACCACACGGCTGCCACACTGTTTTTACAAAGCCAAGGATCTTTATTACACTAGTGGATTTTATTTACCGCTAATACGTAGTTACCATCCATAGTCTGGTTTCATTATATGCAGAAGAACTCTTAGGAAACAATAGAAGACCTAACACAGTTTATGTCCTAAAATGTTGGAAAACCAAAGAAGTGTGTGCTGAAATCTGACTTATAGCAGCACCACACAGTAGAAAGCAGGTAGGAGAGGGATGTAAAGGAACTCAAGGGTGAGAGCACTGGCTGCTGTCCTAGAAGACCAGGGTTCGATTCCCAACACCACATGACTGGTTGCACAACCATCTGTAATTCCAGTCCAGGGAATCAAACTCCCTCTTCTGGCCTCTGTGGGCACCATTATATATATATATATATATATATATATATATATATATATATATATCTCATACACATAAAATAAAAATAAATAAATCTTAGAACATAAAGTAGGAAAGTTTTATAAGATTCAACCATATAGTAGTTTCAAAATGTTTTGTTCATAATGCACTTTCACCAAACACTGAGATTCATTTATATTTCTGCCATTTCCCCCTCGAAGACAGAATCTCTAGTCCAAATGGGGCTTGAACCCATTGTATAACTAAGGATGAGTGTGAACTTCTGTCCTCCTGCCTTTACCTCTCAAGTCAGTACTTGAGAATTACAGCTATGTTCTGCTACACTTAGTTTAAACAGTGCTGGGAAATCAAACCCAGTATTTCATGCATGGCAGACAAACACTCTACCTATTGAACTGTATTCCCTAGCCCTATTTGTATCACTTCCTTACTCTTGCAAGCATTTTTTGATAGATTTAGCTGCATGAACTACCTAGGTATTATACAAGATGTATCATGATTAAATCTGACTATAACATGACGAAATTTGCCATCATGTAAGATAATGTGGACAGTTGTTCTCAAGATAATATGGGACATAATAAAATAGTGTGCATGGAAGTCCTGATGAACATGGAAGGTCTAGAAGGCTTCAAGGGCAGAAGGGTGGCTATATGAGTCTTGAGCTTAGACAAAGACAAGAATCCAGGAAAAAGGTGTAAGAAATGCAGATTCACAGCCAAGACCTGGGACACGTTGGGACAGTTACTATGGAACATGCCTCACTTGTCTTCAGGAACACAATGCATGAGGTGATATGAGAAACCATGATATAGGACAGAACTGGGGTTGGTCTATGACAGGAGTTCTCAACCTGTGGGTCACAACCCCATGGGGGATCACATGATCCTTTCACAGCGGTCACATGACAGATATCCTGCATATCAGATTTTTACATTAGATTCAAAAAAGTAGCAAAACTACAGTTATGGAAGTAGCAACAAAAATAATTTTATGTTTGGGATCACTACAACATGAAGAAATACTGCATTAAAGGGTCAAAGCATTAGGAAGATTGAGATCCACTGTTCTACAGGGATACTCAAAAGTGTGTGTGTGTGTGTGTGTGTGTGTGTGTGTGTGTGTGTGTGTGTATGAGGGAGAGAGAGAAACACATGGAGATAGAGAAGCTAAAGACTTTCACTCAACCTACTCCAGAAGAGAAGAGGAAAGCCATGTGACAACAGCCAACACAATCAACAGCTAGAAGAACCCACCACACATGATGAATCTTCATTATACCTTACAGACTTTAGTTCAATTATAATGTATAATGTAGACTTTGGATCTGGTTGATTTTGGTGTGTGGTGCTTTTATGTGCAAGTTTTCTTAAATAATAAAGTTCATTTAAAAATAAATCTAAAAAAAACTTTAATATAATTAAATCTACTACTCTCAGAGAAAATAGCATAAGATAGAGTAAGAAAATAATACTCATCGCAATGAACAACCTCAGGGGTTCTCATCAATGAAGTCTTGCATACATGGAAAGGTACACCAAAGACCTCACAAAAGGTATAGGGAAGAAGAAGCAAGAGACAAACCCCACTGTCAGAGAAACCGATACCTAGAGAGTTGATTGACGAGGTGCAATGCTCAGGTGATACATTTTCAGATGAGAATGAAGAGGATGAAGCAGCAGCAATATTTTAGCCGTGACTGGTTTGCTTTGTAAAAATGGATGATGAGGATGAATGCAGAGAAAGAAGGATAAATCTAAAGCAGCAGCCGGCACCAGCACACCAGAAAAGCTGCAGAACAGCAATGAAAAAAATGAAAAAAAACTCTGGAAAGTAGCTATGAGGAAAAGCAGATTTTCCAGGAAAGAATTTTAATGAAGATGAGTCGATTTCTTGTCAACAACAGATGTCAGAAGTCAATGCAGGAAGTAATGTACTTCAAAGAGCTGAGGGATGTAACTGTCCCCAGAGTTCTGTACTCCGCTAAACATCCTCCGAGCAAGAGAATAAGTCTACTTAAGATGTCCACAACCAGAAATCATTTGCTACCTACAGTGCTTTACTGAGAGAGCAACTACTTAGGAAGAAAGTAGTAGTAAACTCTACTCCAACTATTACGATAGTTGGAGCTTGAGAGGTGTGTAAGTGGGTTGCTGCTCTTCCAGGGAATGGAGTTCAGTATCTAACACTCATGTTGGGTTGCTCACAATCACCTGTGACCCCATTTCCAGTGGATCTGATGCCCTCTCTGGCCTCCTCAGGCACTCACATGCACGGGCACACACACACAAATAAAACTAAAACTCTAGTAAACAGGGATTATACAGAAATGCTGGGTGTTGTCTGAACTTTAAAACATTTTTCCTAGTATAAAATGATAATTGCAGCAGGGAAGAATGGTGCGTCTGTTTCTTATAAAGATGGAGAAATGAGGTAACTGTAAAATTAAGAGTAATCACTAAACATGGAAATGTTTCTACAACTCCGTACCTGATCCAGGTTGAGAAAATAGACTAAAGCAGCATGTACCAGCCTCCCCAGTCAGGAAGGAAGGGCTGCAACAGGAAGTGGACAGAGGATGACCTTCTGGTTTGCTGACAGCATTTCAGTTCTCAATGGTGCTGGTTACAAAGACAGAAACTTCATAGACACCGGTGACACTGTGCACTGCATGGACAGAATTTTGAGAGTGCATGTTACAGTGTATTAAAGTGAGGGGTTGAATAAAGTATCTTACAAATGAGAAAATGGAAAATGCTGATAACAGGGGGAAGGAAGAAGAGAAAGAGAAAGAGAAGCAGGAAGGAGAGGAAGAAGAAGAGGAATAAAGGAAGAAGAGGAGGAAGAGGGGGTAGGAAGAGAAAAGTCTGCTACCAGGGGAGAATCTGCTCCTCTGCCTCCTGCTCCTCCTCCTTCTCCTCCTCTTCCTCCTCCATATCATTCCTGCTGTGCTCCCTGGCATGCTTTGTTCTGCAATCATAGCAGTCTTAGCAGTCTTATCTCCAACTCCTCCTCTGTGAACTTAACATTCCTCTGCTTCCTTGCCAATGAGAGCCAAGATGGATGGTCCAGGATAGGATCATCTTTAGATCCTTAAATAATTACATCAGCTAAATTTCCAAATAAGGAAAATCTAGAGGTTAGAAAGATACTCTGGAAGGCTTGAAATTTCAGTCTGCCATAGTAACCATGGGCCATCATGGTTTTAACATTGAAAAATCTATAATCTATAAAGTCCACAGTCACAAACCACCTTTCGGTTGTTTGTGTGTTCTACATGCTTCTCTGAAATAGATAATGGCACTGGGAAGCCCTGCACCCTGAGAGCCCTCAAGAAGTCTATGGTTTTATCATACAGTCTTAGAAAAAAAAATGTCCTCTTTCTCTGCTTCCCCAAGAAGAAATGATTGCCAAATGTCTGAAATGCAGGCCTCAGGCAAAATGGTACTGGAGGGCAGGGAGGTAGTAGAGAGGTAGAATGCTTGTCTAGTACCCAGGAAGCCATGGGTTCAAACCCCAGCAGCACCACTAAAGTGGAACTGGAGAGTTACTGTGAGAACAAATAGATTGCAGTTAATCACTGATGGTCAGATTCTGAAAGTAAAGATGAAGGCAAAATGACTCAATAGTATGAATTTTAATAATGACTGTCAGTTGCTCTGAAATATCTCCATAGCGAAGAGAAATTACTGCAGGTGCCATTAGGACAAAGTGAGAACCTTCTCTTTTTCACCCAGACCATGGTCAGCTGTGAGAACTTACTAGAAATGCTGGTTCTTGAGTCTTACTGTAGACGAGGGGTCTTAGACTCTCTGGCATTGTGATTTGAAGTCCACAAATCAACTGGCAGAGGTATACTTTATCACTTTATACACACCCTTTATGTATGCCTGCATGCAACTACCCTGTGGTGATGGCCTTGATAGAGTACCACGTGCTGGGCTTGCCTTTGGGTAATCCCCTCCACTACTGTTTGGGTAGAATTGGGAGTTTGCTTCTAAGCAATAGATTAGGTTGGAGCGGATGGGTTACCTTTTAACACGTAACAATTGCTTTAGTAAGCAGGAGAGGAGGCTTCTGGGAAGACTCCATGGACTCTGTCCAGCCTCTAGATTGGCACATGGTAAGTGGCTATATATTATGACTATGAGTTATTGAGATAGTTGGTTTGATGTCAACTTGAAATAAGCTAAAATCATCAACCTTTTGAGAGTATGCGCCCCCCCCCCCGACTGGCCAGTGGGAAAGCCTGTGGTTCATATTGTTAACTGATGATTGTATGGGAGGGACTACCCTACTGTGAGTAGTGCCAACACCTGGGTGAGTGGTCCTAGGTCCTAGGAAAGCAAACTGAGCAAGCCAGGGAGAATGAATAAATAAGTAGTGTTTATCCATGGCTTCTGTGTTAGTTACTGCCTGTAGTCCCATCTTGAGGCCTGTAGTCTTGAGTACCTGTCCTGACTTCTCTTTATGATGGACTACAAGCTGTAAGATGAAATAAACCCCTTTTCCCCCCAAATTATTTTTTGTTATGGTGTTTTGTCACACCAGCGGAAACTCTAATGAAGACAGTTATTATAAAACATTTTATTATAATCTACTTAATGTACATTAAAATTTTTACATGGTGCTTTGTTCTTTATGGTACCTGCTATTTTCATAGTCAAAATAGAAAGAAAGAGTGATATTTTATCATCTAGCCATTCATTTTTTTTTACAAAGCAAAGCAAAAACCTCACACCATAAAGCTATTCACACGATTCATAAAATATACAATAAAATGACTGAAAGTGGAGACAAAGGAAAAACACAGGGACAGTGGGGAACAAAGTGACACCGGATCTAGGTCCGTTTTCTCCTCCATTCAGAAACATGTAGTCATTTCTATGATGACTTATTTAATTCTTAGTTTCACTGTTCCAAACATGCCAGGGAACATTTTAATAGGAACATCTCATTGTCTGTGCAGCCTGAGTCTAGTTTCTAGAATTTACCTTGCATGCCTTCTAGCCATTGAATACCAACCAAGCACAGTGGTTCACAAGTCACTGTGTCCTAATGACTTCCAGATAAGACAAAGGGAGCCTTTGGCTACTGGAGCTAACTGGAAGGAGGGTGAGTGATGTTCATGAAGTTTGCCTCCAGGGACTTCCTATGGGTAACACAAAGTCAGCTGCTAGGGGATTTACACTATGGAAATCAAACACCGTGAGTTGGAATTTCATTGTGCATTCACAGGGCTGATTTATGGGGGTGCTCCCAGAGTTACCTGAGCAGAATAAAAATCAAGAAAAATATTCCTTGCATGAGTAATGGAGCACCATCTTCCCTCATAGTGCTGGTGACAGTTCTGTGCAAACAGCACAATGGCACAGCAAAGGTAAAGCAAGCAGCATACCCAGTGGCATCCCTTTAGACATTGTAAGCTGAGGTTCTGTACTGAGGTGACAGTGTTGTGATCACACCTGACTTGCATGGTCCTCTTACAAGTCTTCTCATTCCCTTTGTGTGGGCTGCCAAGATGTCTATGCCTGCAGATCCGCCCAATGGAGCTGGATTAGGGAGAGAAGGGGGACGGAGGAGATGTGAAAACAGAGCAATTTTCCAAAATGGGTGTGTGCTCTACAAACAAGCCCGGGGCAGCAGATAGCAATCTGTGTCCTTTGGTAGTTTTCAGTTCTCTCATCTCCCCCAAAGAGTCAGAATCTTGTCTCAGGATGTGATTCTGATGTGTGGAAAGATGTATTTCTCAAACAATATGGCCCATTGGTAGAAGCCAACTGCTTCAGCTGGTTCCAGCCGTGGAAGCAGCCATCTGTTCCAGGCCTGGAAGGAACACCCACTTGGCCTTAATGCTGGGTAAAAAAAAGCATTGTGCCGTATGGCTAACTTAAGGGAGTATTGAGAGGTGTTGGACTCTATACAACTTTTCTTAACCCTGTGTAAGATACAGTTCTCCACACATCAGAAAGCAGGGCCGTGAATGTATCAAATGCAGTGATCACCCACTATCCTAGAAGCATTGTATTTCTGAGTGAATGACTATGGAGAAACCCGGATGGGATCAGAGTGCTTTCGATGTCCTGTGAAAGGTGTCAACCCTGTAGGAGTGTGTCAGGATGGAAGACAATCTTATTACTACACAGAGGGGGAGCAGGAGGCATAATCCTCTGAGGTAATCAAAACTGAAGTGCCCATGGTGCCTGGCACAGCCTGGATCGTCACCAAAATACCAGTGTTTCATTATGAAACTGTCAACAGAAATGTCAAAACACCTTTTCTTGCAAGCAAGATTCGATTTCTTCCCATTTCACTGCGTGATTGCTTTCTCAGAAGGTGCCGTATGCAGACCTCTCCCTGATAACATTCCACATTTTCTACCCTATCTACATTGTACTGGTCTAAAAGAAGCTTTGAAATAGTCATCAAATAGGCTGGGGCAAGAAAGACTCCTTGTCCATAGAGGGGAAAACACTGTTGGAGCCAGGGAACTGCAGATGCCAGGACTTGGCGAAGGCTTACTCCTGTTTTAATTCTTTACCTTCACATCTTTTCCTGCTTTATGCTTGGTTAGCACTATTTAACAGAGAATAAATGAACAGCGTCATGTGCCTCAAATGGCCCTTCAAAGACCTATCAATTACAGCATTGATTTCAATGACTTCTCAGTGTGTGGACGATACACATAAATTTCAGTTACAAAGTTCCCTGACTAACTTGCTTAAAGCTACCAAAGGCTTCTGGAGGGAAAACAGCAGGATGAAAGCTTCAGTCCAAGCCTTTGGGAGACAGAGCTATCTTGCCTGACTTGTGGTTTATATCTGACCAGGCTTGCTGTGGAACGGTTGTTCAGTTCAACAGGATCTCCTGTGTTCATCCAGCCACAGGACTTCCTGTCTCTGAGAAGAGAAGAAGCAGGCTTGGATGAGTAATTGTGTTTGTTTTCCGTTGCCCTGATAAACATCCCCATCAAAGGCAACTTTAAAAAGAAGGGTTGTTTCATCTTACACTTCCAGGTCACAGTTCATCATTGAGGGAAGCCAGGGCAGGAAGTCAGGACAGGATCTTGACAGAAACCGAGCAATGATGTACACTGCTTTGATCTTTAGTTCATGCTCAGCTGGATTTCTTACACAGGTCAGACCTTCCTGTCTAGGAGTGGTGCTGCCCACAGTGGGCTGGGTACTGCCCACATCAATCATCAATAAAGACAATCTCTCATAGTCACGACTTCATGATGCCAATTTGTCGTGAGCAATTCCTCTATTTAGGTTACCTCTTCCCAGGTGACTTTATGTTGGATCAAGTTGACAGTAAAAAAATACCACCAGCGCAGATGGGAACATTAGAATCATGTCAGGTGTAGCCGGGGGTGGGGGGTGGGGGTGGAGGGGGGTGGGGGGGGTGGCGCACGCCTTTAGTCCCAACACTTGGGAGGCAGAGGCAGGTGGATCTCTGTGAATTTGAGACCAGCCTGGTCTATAAGAGCTAGTTCCAGGACAGGCTTCAAAGCCACATAGAAACCCTGTCTCAAAAAACCAAAAAGAAAAAAAGAATCATGTCAGTTCTGACAGAAAAAGATCCCCTCCACTCCTATCCCAACGAGGTCATGGAACCATTCCCTTGAAACTAGAGTACTGAACAGTGGAAGGTTGGGGCTTGATATAAAAACAACCTTGGGAATGTGGGAGTCGGGCCAGGCAGAGCTCTATGAGTTTGAGCCCAGTCTGGTCTGCATAGTGAGTTCCAGGCCTGCCATGGACTACATACTGAGAACCCATATCAAAAATCCAGTAACAACAACAACAATCTTGGTGGGAGTGATATTTTGCTAAATAATTTCATTCCGAAATAACAACAGGAAGAGTTATTACGTGTTAAAATGTCTTCTAAGACTTTTTTTGAAATTCCCAGTGAGCGAAACATTTTGCATTGATTGGAGCTTGAGGTACACAAACATAAATATGAATATGTACAAAACAAATAAGTGTCACAGAACAGTCTTCTGAAACTTTCTGCTTTTAAATCACTGGCTCACAAGCCAAACTCATCAACCACCATCATGGTCACCAGTGGTCAGATAGTGAAGTCCCTGGTTGAAAGTACCCTGTAGTCAGCTTGACTGTGTTAGAGTCATGATTCATGCATATAAGAAACTTCCTTCTCTCCTCTTGCTGCATTTCACATTTCCTGCCTATAAAATAGGATTAATGATATCCCAGGAGACTTATAAAGGGATCATCGATATCCAATTATCCTTCATTATTAACAGGGACCATAGTCTACAAACGCCCTTACCTATGACAAAAACCATGTATGTTTACATGTGCACACTCTCTGTACACTTCAAATCCTCTCTAGCCTCCTTACAGTGGCTTGTGTCTTTTTTAAAAAAATATCTCTCAACTTGGAAGAGACTGTTTGCCAGGTCCTGTAACCGAGGTAATAATATGCTGTGGGTTCACTTATGACTGTGTATGTGACCTGCTAATCTATTGTTTGCTCGGGCTATTTAAATTTAATTTGCCTGTAAGAAAGCAATGCAACCAACCCTTGGATGTCCTGCACTTCCCATATAATCATGGATTATGTATACATTTATCTTTTACAACCTAAGCTAAATGCATAGCTTTAATCCAAAGTTATTTTCATATCCATGGCCCTGCCCAAGAATAATATATATATATATATATATATATATATATATATATATATGTGTGTGTGTGTGTGTGTGTGTGTGTGTGTGTGTGTGTGTGTGAATGTTGGTATGTTATGTTAATTGTTTGCTGAAAATAGCCAAAAGGTTGCAAGCAAGCTTAACAAAAATAACCACTATAATTGTTGGAAGCAACATGTGGATAGAGGTTGGTGTCAGTTGTGTGTGGTTTTGAGTACTAGTGTGTGTCACTGGGTCACTGAAGCAACTTCTTCCTTTGAAAAATTCTGTTGATGCCTAGGGTTGGTGGCACACACTTTTAATCCCAGCACTCGGGAGGCAGAAACAGGCTGATCTCTGTGAGTTAGAGGCCAGCCCGGTCTACAGAGCAAGTTCCAGGACAGACTACAAAGAAATAGAGAGAAACCTTGTCTTGAAAAAGAAAAGAAAGTTTCTGTTGAGTGTTTTTGAAAAAGTAGTCTTCATTCATTCTCCATATCATGTTTTCTATGTTTTTCATTAAATACGGATCAAACCCTTTGTTAGGGACAGGCAGCAAGGACAGATCAGACACACAACAGACAGACAATAGACCATAGACCTCAAATTACAAGCAGTTGGAAGACACAGGGAGAGAAGTGGGAAATTCAAGTTTGGGTTCACTCTTGCTTTAAATTACTCCAAGAGGAAGACTCTTTTCCATCCTTAGTGTAGCATCAATGCCATTCTTAATACAAAGTAGATGCTCTGTTAACAATTGTTTTACCATACAGTTGACAGACCAATGATAAAAGTTGTACATGTTCAAAACAGACATGTTGAAAGATAGTTTTCTATCTGCAGCTGATTGGAACCATGGACACAAAAGTCATGGATTCAAGAGTGTAACAGGAATAAGAGTAAAGCTTTTAGCATGTGGCAAGCATTTCATAAGTGGTAGCCCTTTTGTCAGTTATCGATGGCCACAATAGTACTGCATAAATCACTCACAAGCATTACAGCCAGAATCAGTAAACAGTTATTTACTTTGTGACCTCTGGGATTCCCCCCCCCCGAAAACTAGTGGTTGACTATGATGTCCAGGTCTCATGTTCCAACAGATGAGTCCCTCATCGTCTTCTTGGGATGGAAGACAGAGAGAGAAGGTTCTGTCTCCCAGGCTTCCAGTCATAGTGGGAGATCAGGACAGAGTTACATGGTAAAGAAGACATGACAAGTCATCCTGTCTTGGATCAAGGCTATGATGAGGAGTTGGCCTTCTCATTGATAGACATGCCTCACATGAGCCAGGCTACATCTTGACAGTAACTCTGTGCTGTGATAATAAGAATTTGTGATTGCTGGTGGCAGATGACCACACAGTTTCAGACCAAGCAACACCACACACACATGCACGCATGCACAGTGAAGGCTGGTCAGCAGGAGGAAGCTTCTAGCTCAGCTCCAGCCTGATTTCTCTGTCTTCTGCAACAAAGATGTGTAGCATCTTCAATAACAGGATCTTACCATCCCGTTCTGGTGGGTGACCTATGGTAGTTGCCATTGAGTCCTTTCTGGGCACCCTTGTGCTCCTACCATCTCCTAAACACTTTGTGGAAAGCACCATCTAAAGAAACGGGTTCTCAACCTTACTAATCCTGTGACCCTTTAATACTGTTCCTCATGTTGTGGTGACCCCACACAATAAAATTACTTTCGTTGTTACTTCATAACTGTAAAGTTGCTACTGTTGTGAATCTTAATGTAAATATTTGTGTTTTATGATGATCTTAGGTGACCCTTATGAAAGGGCCATTTGACTCCCCAAACAGGGTCCTGACCCACAGGATGAGAACCTCTAGCCTAAAGCCTTCTTCAAAGTAGTTCATGGTCATACTGAGACAGTCAATCACATCTCCTGAGTCCTTTCATTACTGAGACAACAGTATTGGATGAGCACAGATGAGATTCATTTCCTGTCTGGGTTTGCTGCTCGTCCAACAGACACCCAGAAGCAGCAGCTGGAGTTGGGGTTGGGAAGATTCAACTATGTGCCAGGAACAGGGCATGGTTTCCTCAGCCTCAGTTATTCAGAGAACCAGTCACCTCACCAGCAGCAAATGTGAGAGAAAAACATTCTGCTTGAGTGTTCATCTCCATAAAAGAGCAAAGAATGGCAAGAGACACAGGAAGGCCCACAATCATGGGTAGCATGTCAAAAAGACAGTGAAAGGCTTAAGTGCTCCTTTTCAGTATCTTACCCTGTACTTGTACTTGGAACAGCCAGCCTTGGGTTATTTGATGCACTGAAGAAATATAAGGAGTTGGCAGCCAGCAAATATGCCTCTTAATGTGCAAGTTCTATGACCTGATATCATTTCAAGAGGAAGGAGAAAAACATCTATTGTGTACCAGTTTGATGCCAAGTGTACATGCTCTTATATTAAACAGAACCTTACGACAACACTATGAGGTCAGCATCATCATCATCATTTAGTACACGAGGGACTAGAAGCCTGAAGGTGTAGAAACCCATGGGACAGGGGTGTGGCTCAGTTAGTAGAATCCCAGCCTAGCCTTCACAAAGTTCTGAGCTTGAACCACAGCACTGCAAATAGCAGGTGTGATGGTGCATATCTGTACTTCACAGGTGGATGCCAGAGGATGAGAAAATTTAGGTCATCCTTGGCTACATAGCAAAATCAAGGCCAGCCTAGGCTATGTGAAATCTTAAAAGCAATAATATTCTTTAAAGAATCCTGTATAAAAGCACAACTAGTGAATGGGGAACTAGTATTTGACTCCACATTTGCTTGCCTACATAACCTTAGACATGCACAAAACCACTGGGAAATTTTTAGCAGAAAATATAATTGAATTGTTCAGCAGATTCTCTTTCCTACTGCTTGTTTATACACCTGCCTTGTGTCCACTAAACAATGGAACATACACAAACACAGCTAGCTCAATTGAGGACATTCTGGGAACACTTTGTAAGGTTTGTTTAGTATTTTGAAGAGGATTTCTGGAAGACTCTGCACAGTGGTGGGATAACACACACACACACACACACACACACACACACACACACACACACACACACAGCAAGCATAATCAGGAAGGTTAAGAAATGTGGAAATCAATCTGCTTCAAGACACATTTATGAGGGCTGGAAAGATGGCTCAGTGGTTAAGAGCATTAGCTGTTCTTCCAGAGGTCTTTTTTGTTTGGTTTTTCAAGACAGGGTTTCTCTGTGTAGCTTTGGAGCCTATCCTGGCACTTGCTCTGGAGACCAGGTTGGCCTCGAACTCACAGAGATCCGCCTGCCTCTGCCTCCCGAGTGCTGGGATTAAAGGCATGCATCACCAATGCCTGGCCTCTTCCAGAGGTCTTGAGTTCAATTCCAGTAACCTCATAGTGGCTCACAACCATCTTTATTGGAATCTAATTAACGTCTTCTTGCATGCAGATCTATATGCAGATAGAGCACTCATATACATAAAATAAACAAAGAAATACATTTTTTAAAAAGAGGATCCATTTACACCACTCTTGAACAGGTACCCAAAGGATACTTGATCCCACCACAGAGACATTTACTCAATTAAGTTCATTGCTACTCTATTCATAATAGCCAGAAATTGGAAACAATCTTGATGTCCATCAATGGATGGAAATTATCATCAGGACCAAGTGAAGAATACGCATTTTGCTGCTGCATAATGAAGTCAGCCAGTTAGAACTCAATTGTCAAACGCAGGCCAAACCAATGAGTGAGGATCCGGAATATTACTTTCAGTGTAGAAGCCGCCCAGCATGCCCTGCACAAATGGAGTGAAGACTACCGTGGTGGGTACGCCTTCTGTTTGCAATGTGCAGGCGTGAGACATGTCAAAACAAAAGCTTAAGAGCTGTCACAGCTTCAGAGCGGATGCTAAGTTATCCAACTCCATTGCAGCAAGAAAGCATAATGGGCCTCAATTCAGACAAGTAAACATACGTTGTCTTCTCATTAGGAAGAGCAGCTGAAGAGAATGTGAACCAGATTAACTGTGTGTATACACTTCCCTTCTGAGTCCATGCCATAAGTGTACAGTCCGAGAACAACTCTTGTGGGCATTGAAGTGTTGTTTAGGGGTAAGAATTATAACTTATGATTACTATCAGATCAGGTTCATTGTTTGTAATTTACAATCTACAACATGACCTTCAAAAATACCCTAAGCCCAGGGTTAGTGCATTACCAAAATCAGAAAAATTTAAACTTTTCCATCTTAAGCTACAAGGTATCAGGAGGCAAGAAGAAAATTGTATAAATCTTAGTCTATTTAAGACTTGACATGGTACATGATGACATAAGCTCTAAATAAATAGTGAATGAATGGCTGTTTAGCTTATGTTTACACAGTTGATTCAACTTGATGTTACTTATTTATGCTTAAATAATCAAGTTTTCTCTTAAGAAGTTCCTTATATGTGACTTATAAAGTAGTTAGCCTCTTTTGGTGTTATTCCTTATATGCATACAAAAAGAAATTTCCCAGCTAGATCTTGAAGCAAATGCAATCTAAAAAGTTCAATTAAATAAATTCTATATATTTTTTAATAAATAGGATATGATGTTGGGAAGGATAAAGTGGAGTAGGTTCTAGGGGGAGTTATAGGGAGAAATGGGGGGAGGAATAGAATCAAAATACATTTTATTCATGTAACACGTTCTCAAATAATCAGTAAAATATATCTGAGGGTGTTGAGAGTGGGTTTCTCTTTGTATAGCCCTGACTGTCCTGGAAGTTGATCTATAGACTAGGCTCATCTTGAACTCATAGAGCTCTGCCTCTGCCTCCCCAGTGCTGGGATTAAAGGTGTGTGCCACAACCGCCCAGCTAATAAGATGTATATTTTTCTTTTATTCCCATTCATTTATTTAGTTCATAAATAAAGTCATGCACAATTATGATGCACAATACAGTATGTTCACAATGTCATGGTTAAATTAAACCAATTAACATGTTATATCACACATATTCATCATTTTTGTTTTGAGAACACTTAAAGTATACTATCTCACAACTTTTAAAATATAGCATATTGTTATCAACCATATTTATCATGCTCTCAGTAGACCTCAAGACTTCACAGAGTCCATGCCTCTTGTCCAACTGCAGTTTTATATCCTTAAACCAATCATTTCCCCATTGTTAAAAGACCCACATTGAAGCCTAATAGCCACAATTCTGCTCTCTGTTCCCATAAGTTCATCATTTCTAGGTTACACATAAAATTGAAATTGTGTGACATTTGTCTTCCAGTGTGTCACTTATTTTTTTTGGCAAGCATATAACTTTACTACTTACTAAAGATGAAATCAAATTTGCATGCACAGGTGAACACTCACTGAAACACCTTGGATTCATCACATATTTGAGTTTCAATTAGCATATATATATATATATTAAGATATATTTTTTAAATCAATGTAAGTTGGGATTGGCACATACTCCTCTTCCCATCTGGATCCATGGCACACATCTCTAATCACCAGATTTATATCTGGCCTCTGGATCCTTCAGTCTGAAATGCTGGCATCTATTGTCCCTTGGCTCCATTTAACTTCCTTAATCGAGGATTTCCTTTTGGCAGAGTCATGTTCTAACTTAGCTAAACACACACCACATCATGAAACCCATTGGTGACTGAAGGTTTCCTACACAAAATGTGACTTTACAGGATGTAAACATATGAACATGTCCAGTTTCTCCATTGCCTCTGTGTGGACATGGTAAAGCAGGACCCTTTACACTATCTAAAGTGTTTCCTGGATTGAGGACCTGTCCATGAAATTGTCATGCATTGTCTTTTGCTAATTATTATTTGCCACAAGAATACATGTTAGCAGAGACTAAAATCCTCTCTAGGAGAGTTTGGTGCCACTGTCTCGAGCTGCTTCCAGCAAGCTCCCTCAGTTGTTTTGATCCATGAAACAATAAAACTGAAAGACTTTGATTAGAAGTAAAGATGGAACAGCCACTTGAACGTTAATATATATCAAATGATTTCCTCACATGCCATGAAAGTCTTTAGTAACCTAATTGCTGTGGCTGGTTCAAAGACATCTTAAGTGATAGATGCTTGCGGATCTCCCTCTCCCAGAACTGCCATTTGAATTTCTTGTGGATGAAGATACTATTGTCTCTGCAGTATAGGTAGGTGATTAGAGAAGGGAAGAAAGCTGAACCAGAAAGACTTATGGGAAGCATCTACTGTCCTATGCACAGAAACAAAACTCATCAACAATAGACTCTGGAGCAGTGGTTCCCAACCTATGGTTCCCAACCCCTTTGGGATCGAACAACCTTTTCATTGGGGTTGCCTAAGACCATTGGAAAACACAAATATTTACATTATGATTCATAACTGTAGCAAAATTACAGTTACAAGGTAACAAATTATAGTTATGAACTAGCAATGAAAACAGTTTTATGGTTGGGGGATCACCACAACACGGGGGACTGTATTAAAGGGTTGCAGCATCCGGAATTTTGAGAACCACTGCTCTGGAGAATGGTGACAGCAATGTGGATGAGGGCAGCATCCATTTGCAAGAGGCTGGATTGGAGGCCTCAGTGTGCAGCCTGTCCACAAAATATAATGTGTGTTCATGGATGCTGGAAGGAATAAACATGTTGCCAATCCTACTTTGTTCTGTCTCTAAACCATAGAACAGAAAGGCTATGTGAGCCCACCATGCTAAGGCAGAACTCCAAGAAAACATCTTCCTCTTTGTGCACAAACATAGATGTTGCAAAGACTATTAATGAGAGTAATGATGACTGACATATAGTTATGGAAATAAATGAATGTCCTCTCTATGTCAACTTGATACAAAGTAGAGTAATTTGAGAAAAAGAAACCTCAATTGAGAACCACTACCAATCCACCAGATTGACCTGCAGGGTGATTTTCTTAATTAATGATTGACCTGGGAGGGCCCAGCTCACTGTGGGCAGTACCATCCCTGGGCAGGTGGTCCTTGGTTGCATAAGAAAGCAACTGAGCAAGCCATGAGGAACCACTCAATAAGCAGTGTTCCTCCATGGCCCCTGCTTCAATTCCTGCCTCTAGTCTCTTGCCTTGTGTTCCTGCCCTGACTTCCTTCAATGATGGACTGTGATGTGGAAATAAAAGCCACATAAACCTTTTTCTCCCAAGTTGTTTTTAGTCACGGACTTTATCACAACAGTAGGAATACTAAGAAAGAAATTGGTATGGAACTAGAAGAAACCATTGTGAGTGAGGTAACCCAGTCACAAAAAAACTAACATGCTATGTACTCACTCACATATGGATATTAGACTTAGAGCAAAGGATTACCAACCTACAATGCATACTGCCAGAGAACTAGGAAGCAAGGAGGACCCTAAGAGAGACATACTATCCCCGAAGTAGGGGAAAGGGAAAAGAACTCCTGAGCTAATTGGGAGCATGGGGGAGAGGGGAAGGAGTTAGGAGAAAGAAAAGAGGAGAAGAGAAGGGGGGAAGAAGAACATGAGGGATCAGGAAGATTGAGTCGGGGGAAGAATAGAGGAGAACAAGAAAAGAGATAGCATAATAGAGAGGGCCATTATAGGTTTAAAGAGAAATCTGGTACTAGAGAAATGTCCAGAGATCTACAAGGATGACCCCAACTAACAATATAAGCAATAGTCAAGATGCTATTTTAAATGTCCTTCCCTGATAATGATATTGATGACTACCTTATATGCCATCCTAGAGCCTTCATCCAGTAGCTGATGGGAAGCAGAAGCCGACACCCACAGTTAAACACTGAGCCGAACTCCTGGAATCCAGTTGCAGAGAGGGAGTAGTGATGAGCAAAGGGGTCAAGACCAGGTTGGAGAAACCCACAGAAACAGATGACCTGCACAAGGGGGAGCTCATGGACCCAAGACTGATAGCTGGGAAACCAGTATAGGACCAAACCAGGCCCCCTGAATGTGGGCATCAGCTAGGAAGACTGGCAGTCTATGGTGCCTCTGGTAGTGGATCAGTATTTATCCCTAGTGTACTATTGGATTTTGGGAGCCCACTCCACATAGAGGGATACTCTCTAAGCATAGACACACGGGGGAGGACCTAGGTCCTGCTCCAAATGATGTGATAGACTTTGAAGATACCCATGGAAGGCCTCACTCTCCCTAGGGAGCAGAAAGAGGATGGGAAAAGGGGTTGGTAGGGGGCAGGGGAGGAGGGGAGGGAGAGGGAACTGGGATTGACATGTAAAACAAGCTTGTGTCTAATTTAAATTAAAAATAAAATATAAATGGGTTAATTTAAGTTATAAGAGCTAGTTGTGAATAAGCCTAAAATAAATGCCAAGCTTTCATAATTAAAAAGAAGGAGAAGGAGGAGGAGGAGGAGGAGGAAGAGGAGGAGGAGGAGGAGGAAGAGGAGGAGGAGGAGGAGGAGGAGGAGAAGAAGTTGGTATCAGGAGTGGGGTATGGGTTGTGACAGAACTCTCAGAAATGTACTACAAGTAAAAGTTTCACAGCAAGTCCTCCAAATACCACAAAACTATGTATTGTCTGACTATTTCTGTGGTATAAATTCTCCCATTGTGGCCAATGTTTAACTACCCACCTGATGTCACTAAACATAGACTTGGGAAGAGGATCTGTCATTGGAATTCATGAGCTCATGCAGGCAGGCTCTGGCATGCTGTCACGCCATCATTTCTGCTATCAGTGTGTTTCATGGGCTCCTGCTCTGTACTGTGCATTGCACTGAACAGTAGGGCTGCAAGAGAAGGCAAAAAAGAGATGGTCTGACTGCCAAATCCTTCTTGGATTTGTAATCTAGTTAGAAACAGACATTAGTTGAGTAATCACAGAAATAAAAATTCAGGCGACTCAGCTATTAAGAATGCTTTTTGCTCTTTCAGAGGATTGGAGTTGGTTCCCAGCACCCACATCAGGTGACTTTTAACTTCAGTTCCAAGGGATCAAAAGCTCTTTTCTGCTACATTGAGGCATTGACCCATAAATCCACACACATACACATATATAAAAATCAAATAAATCTTTTTAAAAACCCAAACCAATGTTTAAGTGAACTACAAGAGAGAGTAGAAGGTTTCGCCTTGTCTATGGGCCAGGAAAGGCTTTCTTCTTTCTTGGTAACTAATTCTGTATAGTTAATCTCTTTGGAAATACCTCTGCTGGATTCTCTTTTCTTGACTAGACTGTCACTAAAATACTAAGAATATGATTTCAGTTGAAATGTGAGTCTTGGTATTTCTCTCAAAGCAGACCCTAAGACAATACAGGACAAGCCAGGAAGAAAGGAAGTAAGGCAGTCAAGGGGATTCCAAGAGAATCTGGAGCTGCATTTTGTCTGGGACTCTGGGACCCTATATTGAAAATGCAACTCAGAGTTACACCAACAGGAGAGGGCTGTGATTCCTCCAGCACTTTTACACTCTCTCTCCGTGTGTGTGTGTGTGTGTGTGTGTGTGTGTGTGTGTGTGTGTGTGTGTGTGTGTTTAGGGTGAAGTTTTATGACATTGATATTTTGCAAAAGCCAAACAGATATGGGCAGAACAATGACAGTGGCAGGTCAGTTAAGACCAAACTTGTAAATATGCAGGCATGGAAAGTAAATGAATATCTATGTGGAAAATTCACACAAGACTGCTTAGGTTGTCTCAAGACTATGACTAGAGATGCATAAGCAACTCCCTGTGATTCACAGGGCTAAGCAGCTGGGTATGTATACTCCACTGAAATAGCAATTGTCTAAGCCAGTCTGAGTTTATATTGTTTCCTATAAATATTTCTTGAGATTACAGTCCTTGGCATTTGAAAAGGTGAATTGGTAAGTATGTGTTGGCTTAATATCATGCATTAATTTTAACTATGACACCCCTCTTTTTCCCACCAAAGCCAACATCATCAAGTTCCTTCACTCACTCTGTTTTATGCTCATGTGTGTTCTTTTTTATAAGATGCATTTTATTTTATTTTAATTGTGTGTATATGTTTGTTGCTGTGTGTGGGTATGTACACATGAGTGCAGATGCCTAGGGATGGCAGAAGAGTGTTTTGGAGCCCCTGGAGCTGGAGCAACAAGTGTTTGTGAGCTATTCCACTTGGGTGCTAGGAACTGAAATTGTGCCTTCTCTAAGAGCAATGTGTACTCTAAACCTCTAAGACATTGTCTCCAGCCTCAGTGGCCATGCTTTTCTACAGGTTTTTCTGTCTGCCTGATCAGAATGCCCATATCTCATGTATACACATCCCTGCATCTCTGCTTATTCTTTCATGTCTTCCTTAATGCTTAGATGCTTTGAAAAACCATCTCTCCCCCCAAATGATTGCATAAGCAATGGCTACTTAGTCATCCCACACAATGTGTGGTGGTTTAAACCAGAGATTCTATAAGTGAAATGTCCCTATCACTACTTTTCCTGTGGCTATGGCCACAGCTCTGACAGAACAACTTCAGAGAGGGAAGATTTGTGCGTGCTGATGGTTTAAGTCCATCACAGCAGAGAAGGCAGGACAGCACAGCACAATACAGTCCATGGTAGCATTAGTGGTTGTTCACACTGCACCAGAGCACAGAGAACAGAGGTGGGTGTAATCTTCCAAAATCTGCCCCAAGAGATCCACTTCTGACAGCTAGGCCTTACCTCCTGAAGGCTTCAATTTCTTATTCATAAAGAAGTAAGCGGAGAAGCACTTACTTCCCATAAGCATTAGTGGGAATTAAATATGAAGGTTTGTGCAAAACATTTAAGAGTTCCTACCTATATAAAACCCTAAATGTTAGCTATCTTAGTAAGTTGCTTATATTGTAGCCCTTGAATATTTCTACATAAATATACCAAAGCTGTCTGTTGCTTTAGATTTTTTCATCACTTACCTTACCACACTACCTGGTAGTCAGCTCCAGAGTTTGGAGAATCAAATCAACTGTAAAAGCTAAAGGATATCTCAAAAATAAGTCAGTGAATAAAACTAGCCATATTAAATGAAACTCATAGCAACAATAGTTTAACCTATGGCTTATTCATGTAATAGATACTTGGTTCACTATAGTAAATAACTAGCTGTGACATAACCATCTACATAATACATAAAATTCTGTTTTATGATGCACCACAGAATAAACAAGGAACGATGCATTATGAAACTGTCTTCAAGATTGTCAATATTCAAGAAAGAATAAAGAAATAAATTTGGATTATTATAAATTTTTTTCTCAAAATTAAATTAAGAAAGAAAAGTTAACCAAAGATCTCTGCAGCTTACTTAGCCTGTGGCAAGGAAAGCACAGGATAGGTATCCAAGGAGAAAAGCAACAAATTTAACTATTATGCCAAAGAAGTTTGGCTCTTTAAAACAGAACACAAACAGGAAACAAGTTAAAAAACACAAGTACTTGCAACAAAAACGCCATCACATTTATGTTCTTTGGTAAGTGACTCAGGGAAAAGAACACCACAACAATAGAAAAATAAAACAGTTCAATGACAGTTTCCAAGACAAACGTTATAGAAAACAAAATAAATACACCTCTTACAATTGAAAAAGAAAAAGACTATCACTAGAAAACAAAGGATTCAAAACTAAACCATAGTGAAACCATTGCACTCAGAGGATAAGCTGCTTTTGGGAACTGATACTCCTCAATGAGGAGATGGTTTCCCCAAGACCAGGGAATTTTGGGAATAACTGAGCATATTGCTGCCAATGTTCTGGAAGTTCCAGAAACTTTTTTGATGGACTTGCATAGCATATTGACTTTTCTTGCTGGCTTCTTTCTTCTAGTAGAATGATTTTGATAGTTATGAATATTATCTTATATTATTTACTTGGACTTTTGTGTATGTCAGTTGTTTTCTGTTCTCAGCCACTGCAGATAAAGCTGTTGAAAATAGTATTAAGGGGGAAGATTGATGGCTCAGAGATTAAGAACACCGGTTGATCTGCCAGAGTACTGGGTTCAATTCCCAGCAAGCACATGGTGGCTCACAACCTTCTGTTACTTCAGTTCCGGAGGTCTGACACTCTCTTCTGACCACAGGCACACACACGCACACACACACACACACACACACACACACACACACACACACACACACACACACACACACACACACACACACTGTATATATAGATACAGATAGGTACTCACCCATTTTCTGACAGGTGTTTGTTCAGGATAGTTGTGTGTTGCTTCCTTTGAGTAAACCTAATGAAACTGTTGATGAGCAAACATTATGTTCTACAATCAACTCCCACGCTACCTTCCAGTGTTTGCTTAATATCATTTCCATCATCAGGCTAGGGAGGAGAGCTGTGGATGTTTAATGACCTCACCAAAACTTTGTAATGCCAGCCTTTTCCTTTTCAGCCAGTCTAGACTTTATGGACTTATTCTATGGTTGGGTGGTACTGTGTTACAGGAAATAGGAAAAATCTTTAATTCCCTCTCCCTTAAATTGTTCATTCTCGGAAGATTATTGGCTCTCACTTATATTTTATAAGATTTACCTTCTTACTTAACATTTTGCCTTGTTTTGTTTGAGATGGGGTCTGATTGTGTAACCTAGGGTGGCCAAGATGTTACCGTTCTCCTGCCTCAGACTCCTAAGTTCTGGAATGACAGGTGTGTGCCACCATGTCCAACTTTACTTTCTTTGATTTTCTGAGGCATTTCTAAGCAAGCAACAGTTCACAATATAGTGAAAAGATCAGGACAGAGCTATTTCAGTAAGAATGGTGGTTGTCTCCATTTGCAAAATCACGAGGAATTCTCATTTCAACTGTAAAATACTTCCCAATTTTCTATCATGAACATGTAATACTTGAAAAAGAATCATTCAGAAAAGTTCCACTAAGTTTGTCAACTCAAACAATAGAGGTCTGGATAGTTCTCCCTAGATGTCCCAGTATACTATTTGGTTTTGGCTATCGGCAGCATAGCCTGTAAGGCTGGGAGCCTCTGCAGGGAGAAGGGAGCATTTCAACTCAGCCAACTTTTCAGTTGGATCTAATAAGTTTTTCTTCAAGCTCTCATCCTTTAAGTGAAAAACAGAATGTGCTAGACTATAAATAAAACTGCTGGCAAGCAGGAAAATGTTGGGGCTGCTACCATTAAAAAATTCTTCAAATACAGTGGAGAAGTAAAATGCATCGGGTAAGAGGCCACACACACCCCTTTCTACCTGTGGATCTATGATAACAGTCAGATACATCACCGAAAGGCTGATTTCTGATGGTCTATGACTCTCGTTGATACTCAGATACTCGCCAAAGGTTCAAATAATGCTACTTACTGCTGTGTGCCTGTTAAGGCTTCAAAGCAGGGCACCACAATGAACTCTACTTTAGCAAAGAACAGCCCAGTCAGGAATGTTTGTGGGAACATAATACTGAATAGAAAAGTCCTTTTATTGCAGCACCCAGGTTCTTCCCTGGAGCCCCAGCTCATTTGTGGGAGTTGAACCCCAGCATTCTTCAGAGTTTGTCTGAATCTCAGGTTGGCATACAAAGAATGTGAGGGCACACTTCCCCCTATGGGCTATTTGTCCTGCTTTTGTGTGGCTTGGACTTCCCCTTTAGAGTCCTCTGTGGTCCTTTCAGCATCTTGAGGCTGCAGGATGCCTCAGATCAGAGAAGGATGGTTATTGAGATTGACATCTCTGGGAGTAGGGCTTGGTTACTGGTGTGATTAAGTCAAGCATTGCTTTCACAACTCCCACCCCTACCATTAAATAAGAGATTGCTTCCTGCTGCTCACCCATGGAGGGATCTCATGAGTGAGAACTATGAAAGAATTTTCAAATTGGAGAAGTCGGGGTATCTGTACTGCTACACAATGATTACTTAACAGGCTTGACATACAACTATGGCTGTTTGTTTGATTTCTCCCAGCATCTCTCTCTTCCTTTGATCATTAAAAGCTTTTTTTTTTTGGAGGATCAGTTGATCTCATATTTGTGGTAATATGGATGGGATAGGATTGACTTGACCCTGAATTCTGCCGATGGGATTACCTTTGAATAAATTTATTTTCCCCATGGGGAGTGGAGCGCTTAGGAACAGATATGGAAAGCAAATGCATAGATCCAGAAACTGGAGACAGAAGCTTTCTTTCATGGAACAAACAGAGAAGAAAAAAATCTTTCTTCAGCCAAACAGTATGTTCTGAGGACAGTGGCTCAGAAGTTTGGGTGGTAACACCATGCTGACAGGAGCCACTAAGTCCACAACAGTGGAAACATAAAGCAGCTGGTCACATTGGAGCAGCAGACTAGAAAGCAGAGAACTGGGCTGCAGATAGGGCCAGACCATGAGGCTAAAGACTCCACCACCTAAGGACCAAGTTCCAAACTGCGGAGAATCTCCTTTTGTGTTGCCTTTCCCCAGTCCCCCTCTCCTCAGCCTGGCTGGAGAATGAATGTCTGATACTGAATACTGAAGACCCTCCTCCTATCTTTCATACCCCTCTAGTCCTGGGATTAAAAGCGTGTCATCTGTTACTCTTTTAGACTGATTCAATCTCGTGTATTCCTAGGTGGCCTTGAACACAGAGAGATTTGTCTACCTCTCAATCCTGAGTCCTAGGATCAAAGGTGTGTACCATCACCTCCTAGCTTCTGGCTTCTGGGATTAAAGGTGTGTACCTGGTTTCTGTGACTTGTGGCTGACTTTGCTTTCTGAATCCTCAGGCAAGCTTTAATGAATCATAAATAATATGTCACTACAACTCTATCTCTTCCCCTGGACTGAAACTTCTGACATTTGTTACTACATCGATTCAACTTCTTGCCTTCCCAGCACCATGTACACTTTGCATACATGGGAGATATTTAATGTGTTCTTTTGTGAGTGAATAAATGAGTGAATGAAAATTATTTCCTCTAACCCTTTCAAAATTCCACTGGAATCCAACTGTAAAAAAGATCATTCTTATTTTCAAAACTTAGAATGCCACTATACCCTTAAAAAAATCAAGGAAGCCAGGTCAGAAAGGGGTTCAGAGATTAGGAGGATTTGCTGCTCTCCCAAAGGACCAGAGTTCAGTTCCCAGCACCTAAGTTATTTGGGTCTCAAACACCTGTGACTCCAGCTCTAGGAGAGCCAGTGTCCTCCTTCAGACTCTGTGGGCATCTGCACACACATATAAAATCTGCCTTCATTCACACACATATGTACATAATTAAAAATAAAAACAACTAACAATTTGGCCCCAGCTCAGTCAAAGAACAATATGAGTACATATGTACATATTCATTACAAATTCTGTAAGCTTAGAATTTGTGTCTGTGTATGCATGTACACATGTGTGACATAATTTAAACATCTTTTTACTAAGTTGACAAACCATGCTATTGTATCTAATCACATCAGAAATAAACTGCTTTATAAAAGTTTAGCTAGAAGTCATATCATTGATTGCCTTCCTAGCATGAGAGTTTCCATATAAAATAGCATATAATTTAGACCTAGGACTTGGAAAAATTGCAAATAAGATTTTAGGGACATTCTAGAGTCATATCAAAATAGATTATCTGTATAGAACCCTTGAAACAAATAATACAGCCATACCTCTTGAAGTCATCTTCTCTCTTTGTCAAAGAGCAAGATTGGATGTCACAACTTTAAGTTTGTATTGTTTCCCAAAGAAGAAAAAAAATGGAACTTATTGGCCACCTCTTTGCTTCCAAATGAGGTCTGCCTCTGACAGACAGGTGGCTCATAAATGGATCTTTTTACATGGAAATTATGATGCACTTACTTTTTCTTAAGATTAAAGCTATAAATAGAAACGGGTCATTGTATCATGACAATAAATTATTATTATTTATGCACATTGCAGATGAGAGTTACTTGCCTTCATAAATTACCTCTTCATGACTCATTGAGTTCCTCACGACCCATGAATAATGGGTTCCTTCATCTGCAAAGAGCTGGAGCAGTGAAGACAAAGCAATAATGGGAGGAGCTTGGAGAAGAATTATTGAATCAGGGACTTAACATATTTACATAGCAGGTTTATAAAGACGGCTCCTTGGCAGTCTACACTAAATCAATGCCGCATAATTTGAAAAATAGCAGCCTGGTGCCTCTTTATTTTTTCTGACAAGGGTAAATGATGTCGTTTTAACAACAGCACCACATACTTTCTTGAGACTGCATGTTAAGTAAAAAAGGCCCATCTTTCTAGAGCTCACATGTTGATAGCATGTATAGCCCAGTCATTCTCACATGGTCCAAAAAAAAGTCTGATTTTTCTTTGGTTACAGACCCCATTTATTCTCTAGTTTTGAAATATATACTATATAACTATTTTTTCTGTTAAGATCATGAAATATTCAAAGAAAACTGAACCTGTGAAAGAAAGCATTCAATGGTAGAAGAACTCTGTAATTAAGAATATTCTTGAGTTTATTGTATGAAAGAAATGTTCGGAAGTTTTATTAAAATGTATACCAATAAATTCATTAAAGTGTGAGACAAAGGCTCCTCTAGTGAATTTGAGATGTGGCAAATAAGCATTTGTAAGAGAGAAATGAGTCACTCTATTGCAAAAATAATCTTACTGTATTTGTGGGGAAAATAAATTTGTGGGGTCAAAAATGTTTCTATAGTGTCATTATCATTTCAAATCTATAGAAGAGCTTCAGTCTATAAAACTTAAAACAACAATGTTGCCTTCACTTCTAAGGCACCACTTAAACCGCTGTAGACAGCATTTTAGTTTCCTCTCTAACAAAGGGAAAGCAACACACGTGGTGAAGCTGAGGCCCTGTTAATTAGAGATCATTTTTCTACTTTTAAACAATGGGATCTCCATCCTTCATATTCCACAGCCTTGACATTCATCATCATTTGAGGAAGAGCTCAAAGAGTTTTCCCTTGTGGCTGTCACGTAGAATAACATCTGATCACCTGCCCCCAGCTATTCTCCCAGTTCCTATGGAAAATTTACAAATGGCAATTTTAAGCAAAAATCTAAACTTGTACTGGTGCTCAACGTAACACCAATGTACTACATAAATTTGCACATAAGTAATGACTGTTTAACATGAAGTAGAATAATCTCTAGCTATCATATCCTCAGAAATTCCAATGAACTTTCTAGTAAATTACACATATGTCCCCTTGCTTGAGGTGTTTCTGGTCACACAAAAGGTTCTATTTATATCCATTCTTGCTCTTGTCCTATCTCAGAAAGTTCTAACAAGTGCCAGAGCTCTTGGAAATCAAATGAACAGAAAACCGAGATGCATGATAAGAAAAGACATGGGAAATGCCCAGGGTGCTAGCCAGAACTGTAGTTTTTCATGTGCTTCATGAAATACTGGGTTGTGGTAATGAGATAAGATCTTATAAGTTAAAAGAGGTAAATGCACTACACGAATCCTTGCAAGACACTGAGGACAGAGGTTAGAGAGGTGGTTTCTCAAGGCTGCTTTGGCCATCGGAAGATACTCAAAGCATATGCCACCAAGCAGACATCAACATATTCATTAGTATCATAAGAAACAAAGCAGCCAAACCATGGAATTACTGCTAATTCCAACACCCTGATGATTGACAAACAAGAGGTCAGATAAACTGTCATCTTTCTACATGGATTAAAAACAATACCTAAAGAACAATGATGGAAACCAGAGAAATCATTCTACTGAAGGTTCAGAAGGACCAGACTCAAAAAAATTTATTACAAAGATACAGAAAAAATACAGTAAACTGTTTGGAATATGAATTGACTGCAGGAAGATATGAATCCTGTGTAACTAAAGGCTGCCATTAGCACATCAAGGGAAAAGGAAATTTGATGGGGAATATACTGTTATGGTTATAGTTTTCTTCAGTTATTATAAAAGATAAGTTACCCTTCTTCTTATTTAGACAGAAAAGAGGAAATGATGGGGAATATACTGTGTATGTTTATCTTATTGATGGTTAAATAAAATACTGTTTGGCCAATGAGACAGCAAGTAGACAGGACTAGGAGTCAAAGAGGATTCTGGGAAATGTAGTAGAGAAGTGGTGATCCAGGCAGGAAGTGACATAGCAAGGAGACTCATATTTAAGGGAAGGAGAAACAGGAAGGGCCTCTTTTCCCCTCTGCTCCTGCTGCAGTGGCATGATGTGATCCACCAGCCAGGAGGGACACCAACAAGGCGTCCGATAAGATAAGTCTTATAAAATATATAGATTTATGATAATTAAGACTAAGCTAACAGATGAGAATCCTAGTCATTGGCCAAGCAGCATTATACCTAATACAAGTTTCTGTGTATTTATTTGGGCCTAATTCGGGCAGGCGGCTGGCATAAAGTGCACACGTGGCGATGGGGCTCAGCGGCTTTTGGCGGAAAGATTTATCGTAACAGAAATTAAGACTAGATTTAATGAGAAATGAGATTAATAGGGCTTAGGAAGAGTGACAGGAAAATCAAGATAGAAATAAGAGGATTAAAATTTCCACATACAAAAAAAAACCAACAACAACAACAAAAAACCCAAAAACCCACAGGTGACTAGTCAATGTTGAAAACCAAGTCACTATTTATGAAAGGTTAAGTACGGAGAGTGGATGAAGTCTTGAGTGAATGTTCACTGTTAACATAAGTACAGTTATGTCACAGGTGTCAGTGTCATAGACCCATTGCAATGGTAAAGCCTTCCCCTGGTCAGAGTAATGATGCTGACAGTGTATGCAGAAAGTATGGACCACAGTTTCCTCAACTTGGATGATGGCAGCCCGAGACTGCTCCCCTACAAAGACCAAGACAGTCTGCAGGTGCAGCATTAGAGAAGTAATGGTCCTCCTGGCCCCAACTATGCTTTCATTACTGGTCTCTCCTTTCTTTCTTTCTTTCTTTCTTTCTTTCTTTCTTTCTTTCTTTCTCTCCTATTGCCTCCCTTAGTCTCCAGTCAAGTTCACAAACCTAGCCACATGGGCCTGTTGACAGTGAAGTTGAGATATTCTTTCATTTCCAGGAATGGGAATTCAGTGGGTTTGAAGTGAAAGTTATACTTAGTCACTCACACAAACTGCTAAAGAAATATTAGAGCACTTTGAACAGAAGTAACCCTAGAAAAGACAATGGAATAAAGAGCTTACAGCTGGGACAAAATAAGCCAGGAAACACAACAGCTGGGAAAGGGATCACCACTGTGCAAGGTGGTCATAAAAACATAATTACTCAATCATTGTGATGAAATACTGTATTTTGGCTTGTTGTTTGAGGGGGGCTCATAACCATGGCCTTGTGCACTGGTTTGTAGCTGAGGAATATGTTTACATCATTATTAAAAGGAAGTAGAAAAATAGGCAGGAAGGAGCCTCCAACAAAATAATCCCAAAGATCTCATGACCTACTTCCTCCAGCTAGGTCTACCTTCTAAATCCCGAGAACCTCTCCAAAGAGCCCCACTACCCGAGTACCAAATGTTCAACCCACAAGCTTGTGGGGAACATCTCAATGCTTGTATTATAACATCCTGGAATACTTTAGGATTTTCTCCAAAGAATATATGTATTCTTAATGGCCCAGAGTGGAGAAGGGTCAAGGGGTAGTGTAGAAACATGAAGAATAAAGAAGCAGTAAGGTCATAAACATAGCTTCAACATTTCATGAGTAAAGAATTGTGATGCAAAATTGGTCCTTATGAGAAAACAGGGCTCCTTTCAAAACGGCTCATTCCCCGTGACTTTAAAACTAAATAGCTGAGATACTGTTTCTGATCCTTGTTCAAACTTTCCTTAAAGGAAGATGAGGGGCAAAAGTGAAGAGCAGATGCTTTCTGGTTTACAGAGGATAGCACTGTTTTCCCAACAATTCTAGTGGCCTTCTCAGTGAGTGAGTGAGAGAAGATACCTCTTACTTTTTGAAATGTGGTTTCTGCTACCTCAGTATTTTCAGCATGAAGATCTAGGACTTCGTACCATCCTGCTCTGGTAGCCTAAACATAAGCTAATTCCATAAGATTACCCACCTGTCTTTGATCTTCAACTTGGGATTCACCAGTGTGATAGTTGATACTGGTCCTGATGAGAGCAACAGTGAAATCCAGGAAGTTGTCAAGTTAAACCGGTTTAAACTGATGGCACAGCAGCAGGCTAACAAAATTGGTTCAATGGCTTGACTTTGTGCATCAGGGCACACAGTCTCCAGCTTTCTGAGTCAATTTCCTAAGCCTGATTATATATAATTAATTCAGTTAGCTTCCTATATCTCTAGTGGATGTCCTTTACCCAAGAAAACTAATATTTAGTTCTTCTTACTGGCTACCAAGAGGACTGATAGATACAGAATTTCATCAAGCTAAGCTGAGCCTCAAAACAATCGAGGCGTTGCCCTCTGAAGTTAAACCAGCCTTGCATTCCTGTGGTAAATCCCATCCAACTATGTTGTATGATTACTTTGATATATTATTGAACCCCAGTCTCTTATCTACTCTCATAATTTTAAAGTGTATGACACTTGGCTATGAATTACAGCCACTATGCTGTGTAAGACATTTCCTGACCTTGGTGTCATTCTTCCTAACTGAAATATTGTTTCTATCAATCCATACTGAAGCTCCTTCCCCCCCCCCCACCCCCATACTGGCCTCATCTTCTTGGTAACCATCATTTTGCTCTCGGCTTTTATGAGTTTGGCTTATTTGGACTCCACATACAGGGCAGATCCTGAAATATTTGTCTTTGTTTGCCTGACTGATTTCACTTAGCAGTGTCCCCTATGTTCATCTCTGTGTTGTCACAAATGAAAAGATTTCCTTTGTTTTCAAGCTTAAATTGAATTTCTGTTCATCTATACCATATTGTAGGGAGCTGCAGAATACCGCACCCAAAAGATGGCGCCGGTTTCCACCCTCCGCCAGCCCGACGGCGAGCGCTCTCTGTGGTAAACAACTCCAAATTTGGTAAAGGTCATGTATCTTCTTAATTCTGCTTGGAGACAACCTATCCTGGCGCGCCACATAGGGTTAGGTGATTGGTAGATGTAGACTATATCAGGCCCCGTCTCCCTCGGCCCGGGGCCACCGCCGCCGCCGCCGCCGCCATTATACACTGTACAAAGCAAAGAGGTTCCCGATTAAACTGTGTTGAAGAAGATTCCTCGATGTGGCGTCTTTCTTGCTGGTCAAGGGTGGACGCCGCACCATATTTTTTCATCAACTCATTTTTTGATAGACATTTAGATGCATTCTATGTCTTGGCTCTTGTGTTAATGCTGCAATGAACATGGAGTGCAGATTTCTCTGACATGATGACTCCATGTCTTTTGTGTGGACAAGCAGAAATGGAGCTGCTGAGCCACATGGCAGATCTAGTTCTACTTTTGTCCTTCAATCATTTTAAACTCTCTTGCATTGAATTGGTTCTATTCTACTTTCAAGTTCACTGGCTCTTCCATCATCTTGGTTTAGCTCTTTATTAAACACTCATCTTCATTCAAACATCTTTATCAATGTTGGGGTTTTTGTTTGCTTCTTTCTGTAGATCTTAATTCTTTAATAATACTCCTAAAGTTCTGTCAGCATGGCTTATTGTTCCATTCTCCCTTTTTAAACTTGCTTGCTTTCAGACATTAGGGGCATATTTATCATGGTTTCTTGACATCTTTACTGTTAATTTCAACATGTAGACAGAGTTGGCTTTTGTCAACTACTTGTTTCCATGAAAATTATGACTCTCACCTGATCTTCCAGCTGTTGGAGTTTTTGTAGTTGTTCTTGTTAAAATCTGGCCATTTAAGGTCCAACCTTATATTAACTCTGGGTTCTGTTCTCCGCAGTGGCTTTTATTTTTGTTTCTTTTTGTTGCTCTTGTAATTTATCAGTATGCAAGCTGCATAATCCAACAATCAGTAATTTCTACTCAGTCCCCAATGGCTTGCTTAGATTTTTCTTTAATTTAGCGTCTATTGTTTTAGATTTTGCTTGTATGCCCTGTAGTTTCCAGTGACGGTTCTCTGCTTACACTGAAACACTTGTAGTCCATGGGCCTTACATTCTCTGCTGGTGGAGTAGTGTTTGGTTTAAGGAGAGAAAACCACCCCCCAATATATTTGCCTCATAGCCAGCTCGGTCAGCTCTCCATCATGGGTACACACAAGATGCTGGCCACATAGCCATAGTCCTTATTTTATCTGTAGAGTATTTAGGAAACGTTTCAATGTGGACTCATTTCCCCATTCGACTCTTACTAGTCTTTCCATCTCTTCTCACCCCCTGAGGACCTCAGTATCATATGCTTGGTTTACTTGTGGGCCTCAGCATTTGCCATTGGCACAGGTTTCCACTCCCCATGCTGAATCAAGTAATGTGGCTGCTCATTTCCTCAGTCCACCCTCAGCAACCCAGGCTGAGAAGCCACGAGCAGGAGAGTGCAGACCCCTGCTCCTCCTCCCCCAGGCCAGCCATTTATCGTTCGTACAGGCATCTTGCTTTCTTGATTCCCTCTAGTTGATTTGTAGTGCTCCGCCCCCAGAGTTGCTTTTGCCAACTTTGTTCAGTTTTAGTCATTTTTTTAAAAAGAGAATTTATTGACTCCTTTAATCCTTCATAGACAAAATTCTTGCTATCTAGCTCCGTGACTTTATTGCCTCTTCTTACTTTCCCCACCCCCTCTCTTTTGCCTGTATTGTACATCTAGGTTTTTTCAAATCCTGGCACTTTCCACACAGTTCCTAGGACACCTTTTTATTCTTACTTGAAAACATCTTATTGTTTCTTACTGCTTCCTTGGTGCTTGGCTGGAGAGGATTCCTGAGAGCCTATCTCAGGCTTTCTCCTACTTTCGGTTTACCCTTCCTTTCTTTTCTCATGTGAATGACTGTCCCCTATACCTAAGCAAGAAAGAATAGTGTAACAATTATAGACATGGTTGACAGGAATACTACTGGTAGCCATTTTAAAGTCATGCACCACTTTGAAAAATGAAATACTATATAAAATATGTATTTATTCATAATTTCATCTTTACTGAAGTATAATTGACAAATAAGTTGTAATTTGGTGTGTGTGTGTGTGTGTGTGTGTGTGTGTGTGTGTGTGTGTGTGCATGCACACACATTTATGAACATTCATGTGGTCTGGGGGATGTAGAGCCCAGAGGTCTATGTTGAATGTCTCCCTCAATTTTTCTCCATCCTAGTTTTTGAGACAGCCATCTCCCCAATCACAATATGATATTTTGCTAACTGTATATATTATGAAATGATTGCCACAATCAAGATAATTTGCATACCTGACACTTTATAGGATTACTTTTTGTAGTAGGAACCCTTAATATCTACTTGTAGCAAATGTCAAATAGCAAACCAACCTTTATTACCTAAGTCACCTCACTTTTCATCGGAGCTCATTTCTCTTATAGTGTCTAGTTCACACCTGTGATGAAAGGACCTCCATTTCCCACACTGCACTCAGCCATGACTAATCTCTAAATTCATCAAAGTCCCACTTTGGCTGGGCAGCTGCTGGGAGCGTTCCGCTTTCACCATTTCTTCTAAATCGTGCTCAACTCTTTGACTATCCTCCTTAAGAGTATCCTCCCAAGACTTTCCAAAAGCATGTAAAGCCCCCACTCATGTACCACTTAGATTCTCTTTTAGTTAATTCGATGCATTTATGGCTGGTTCAGGAAAAGTTGGTTTTGACCTTGACAGTGGATGCTGGGGTTCTTTCCTTGGGCGGATATCATAAAGTTACAAGGCCAGACTCCTATAACACTGGATCTCTGCTCAAGTTTCAAAAACCAAACCAAAACAACAAAATCTCAGGAGAAACCATCTGATTGGCTCAAGGAAGTTCAGAATCCACCTACACTAATCCCTGTGAAGTAAGGACAGGTAGAGAGCTCACCCTGAAGGAGAAAAGAGAGAAGGCACTAGATGGGTGGGAAGTAAGCCAGCTTTCTCTCTCCCCTCCAGTGAGTCTCTTCTCCTCTCTTGTAACTGAGCCCTGCTTGTGCCAACAAATAAGCATAGATACACCCTAGTTTGAAAGACACTTCTCTTAACTTTGTAATCCCCTTTTACAATTATCAAAAGTATCAAAAGGCTCTAATGAGCCATCTACTTGTGTGCCCAGAGAACCAGATACTCCTGGAGGAGAATGTGCATGCATGTGTCATAGCCTGCTTCAAACTCTTCCTCTATCAGAAAGTCTTGTCCCCTTTCTACTTCCCCACGCCAAATCTCCTAAAGGACCATTTGGTTTCAGCAAGTCATGTTATTAAATACAGTGAGTTCTATGTATTTGAGTTCATACGTTTTATAGCTTGTACTTCATTTCTTTATTTGCTTTTGTTCCATAGATGCTTAAAAGTAATAAAGAGCTTAAATGTGCTTTTCTGTTTGCTCCCATTTAATCATATTATAATACAAAAAGTCAAGTTAATTCTGAGAGGCTGAGGGAAGACCTTTCTTTAAATTTCAAGAAATATAGTCTAGAACATCGATTTGTCACTTAGTCACATACTCCCTGCTGTGGCTCTTAGCTATGTTCCCAAGAAAGTGAAATAAATTATTCAAAGGCAGGGTCTATGACATTTGTATTTCTTTTTATATACACCTCCACATATCTATTGCTATTTCAAAACTATATTTTATTGAGTGAACACCTGAAATTTTTGCTTTGTTATGAAACTGTTATACATCATAACTTTATTGGGTTTTTGTAAACTAAGTTGGTTCTTTGACAATTTCATTCAGAGTGTGTGTGTGTGTGTGTGTGTGTGTGTGTGTGTGTGTGTATTAGATTACTATTGCTGTGATGAAACACCATGATCAAAGAGTCTTGGGGAGAACGTGTCCATTTGGCCCATGCTTCCACATCACAGTTCATCATCAAAGGAAGTCAGGACAGGAACTCAAGCAGGGTGGGAACCTGTAGGCAGAAGTCAATGCAGAAGCCTTGAAAGAGTACTGCCTACTGTCTTCCTCCCCATGGTTTTCTCAGCCTGTCTCCATAGGACTACCAGCTGGGAGATGGCACCACCACAATGGAATGGACTCCCCCATCATCAATCATCAATTAAGAAAATTTCCTTTGCCTGCAGCCCAATCTTATGGAGGCATCTTCTCAACTGAGGCTCCCTTCTCTCTGATGACTCTAGTTTGTGTCAAGATGGAATAAAACTGGCCAGTACAATATATATGTATAGGTGTGTGTGTGTGTGTGTGTGTGTGTGTGTGTGTGTGTGTGTGTGTGTGTGTGTGTGTGTTATATTCTGGTTACCCCCTCATCTCATTATTGCTGTCTATTCTCCTCCTCCCACACTCTTTCCAGATTCATGACTTTTGGCTTTTGATATAGCCCATTTTATTTAATCAGGGCCACCTGTTTGATTATCAGATTGGACTACTAGTTGGAGCCTGATAGAGTCACCAGTGGGTTCAAAATTGAAGGTAACAATTCTATTATTCCCTGAATAGAAAGAGACAGGACACCCTGGGTGGCTTTTATTAAGAGCTAGAAATTGTGCTAAACACTTTGGAGTTCCTGAAATACACTTTAAAGCAAGCATAAAGAATCTGACATAATTAAGACATTCACTAACAGAAGGGGAAACTGAGGCTCAGAGACTCAAATAAGTTGCTTAACACCATGCACCTTGTAAGCCCTAGATCCGTTACTGTGTATGTAAAAGTGATTGCTAGACAACCCAAAGCAGAACTATCCAGTGTGGTTTGTATAACATTTATAGCACTTGTTACTTTGTAACATGTTTATGCTCACTTCAGTCCTTGTCCTATGAACTTACTTTTGGCTGGGTTTCTTTTTTCCCACTGCACATTGGCCAGAAGGGCCCAGAGTGAGCATTTATTAAATTCCCTTGATTTTGCACTTGAGTTTGAACCTTCGTTATTAGGGCTGAGAAAGTTAGCCTGAGAAAGTTAGCTGAGAAAGTTAGAAAGTTAGCAGAACAGCTTTCAAACAGCGAACCTTGTGCTTGATAAGAGGACCTGTTAATATCTAGGCTGTGTTTTGCAATGAAGGAAATGCCATACCAACACATCATTAGAACACATTTCTGTCTGCTGACTTTCCATCCAGAACAGAGAAATCCATTGTGGTGGTGACTATGGGACAAAGAGAATGAGTGTTGACAATGTGTCAACCAGTGACTGGCCATAGAAAACACACCATGAACTCAACCTTCCCATAGACTACATGGGCATGGCTCAGCCCAGACTTTGCTAATGACTGCAGCATTTATCAATCTGAATGTGATAATGCTTTATAAAAAATGCTTTGAATGGCTTCATTTTGCTCTTCTGAGGGCACAAATGAACTAAACAGAAGAGAGGGCTGTGTGGTCACTGAGCGTTAACACATAGCTAAGGGCTTGGCTAGGCTTTCCCATCGTGTGAGTATAGTCAAACATGGTCAAAACTACTCTGCCTTAGCAACAGTGTTACCCTAGTTCATTTCTGCAGCAAAAGCCCAAGCATTAAAATAATCCTTATTCTGATGAGTAAATATATATAGAATAGGAATGGACTCTACTACCATGAGGAAAGGACTAGAAAATTATCAAGGTCTACAAAGTTTCTTCTTGCTGTGCATCCCTGTGACATTTTGTCTGGGTAACACCATTCCCCTCCCCATAGCAACCAGTGTAAGCAAGCTGTTTACTCTGCATGGAGTTCTCTGTCTTTCTGATGTCGGCTATGCTGTCTTCTATGAGATTTCAGCCTATGCTGTACCCTTTAAGAGGAACTGTCTTAGGACTGCCATCATATTCTGCAAACTGAACTCTTACTCGGTGCATTTATAACTAGAATTGGATAGTTAATTGGAGCAAAGGTACTCTGTTTCATCTGGCAGACAAAATGACAGAGTCCACCATAAGTCTACCAGGAGAGGAAGAATGATTTAGTTATTTGGGAAGAATCAAAGATAAACAATATGGCCCAGTGTGTATCCATGTGCACATATGCAAGAAATGGGGGGGGAGAAAGGCATGGTGGGGGAGAGAGACAGAGAGAGAGAGAGAGAGAGAGAGAGAGAGAGAGAGAGAGAGAGAGATCCTTGCTAAGATGCTAGGATTCCTAAATATCAGCCTCATCTTTTGTTTATCCCAGCCTGTATTTCTGTATTTCCTGCTATGACAGAAGTCACTAGTGGTACTTTACCCTCCCCATGTTTTCCTCTTCTAACTGGGTGTAGTTACATTATCATGCCAGGTTAAGAAATGCCAACGTGATTGAGTGCTGGCCAATGGAATACACACGCAAGTAGTGACTCCCTGACATGATGGTTGTTCTCCCAAGGGCTCTTGCAGACTCTCTCATTCTTGGCTTATCAACTGCCCAATGAAACAGCATCCAGCAGAGGATTCAAGGCCTATGCATTCGAGGCTGCCCTAGGCCTTGAGTCCTCTGCTGGATGCTGTTTCATTGGGCAGTTGATAAGCCAAGAAACACAAAGTTCTTGGCTCACTTTGTGGAGGGCCACCTGGTGAGAACAGTTTTGCCTGTGAAAGGAGTGAGAGGCAAACCTTTGGCTCATCAGGCAGTTAGGAGTTGGGTGTTCATTCAAGCAGCTGACTTTAACTTCAAGGACTTCAATATTTTCAAAGGCATTATTTTTCTTTGGCTGACATCAATTTGAAACATATCTCAATCATTAACAATAAAATAGCCTTGAGTAAGACAGTTACCAAAATGAAGGTAAAGCTTTGCATTGTGTTTTATACAACTGATTTAGAAGAAACACACTGTTCATTTATACATAAACATACACATACATAAACGCCCCCACACAAACACATACAATGTATATAAGTCTATACAAAGAAAAAGAAAGTGTTAATGGTGGGGGATGTCTGAACTGGGTGTTTCTATGCTCTTAGTGTCTTAATCAAGAAAGTAAACACATATAGATTGTAAAAAAAAATCATGGTTTATTTAAAAAAAAGTGATTGATAAAGATATACTTCCAAAAGTGACAACTGGCCTTATTAGTAAGAGTTCCCGAGGGCCCCAGGGTATTGCTTGTTGCTTCTTTTATGGCATCTATAAGAAGGAGAGGTTCAGTTACTGAAGACTATAACATGGAAGATTCCTTGATTTGACTGAACAGACTTGAGTTATGCAGCCTTCTATTTACTCCATGTGTCCCTTCCCATGAATCATCTGATTGTCATCATTTGCACCTATGCCTTCTCAAATACGCCTAGCCATAAAAAGGTAAATAGGCGACCCCTCTCTAAAATTTGCATAGAGAACATTGCACCTTATTGCATATGCACCCAAAACTAGTTCAGGCTAGGTCAGTGCCGTTGCTCTCATACCTAGATATAACTGGGAATATCTTTGAATAGGAACTTTGCATGACTGATGGTTGTCAAGGGGAAAGAGAAACCTGTTCCAGTGTTTGGAGTGGGGTGGGTGTGCAGCTCAATGTAAGATCCTAAGTTGCTAGTTACAGTTAGGAGGAGGGATGTATGTGACCCAGGCCAACTGGAGTCCTAGGTTGCCAAACTATGCCCTATGCTTGCCTGATTCCAAGCTACCTCCCCCAAAGAGGAAGATGTAAGTCTATACATACTGATGAATCACTGTGGGGAGGGCAAATTAAAATCAGCAATGCTAACATCTATTGCTCTGTAGCTCAAAGAAGTCTATAAGGTCAACTAGAATGGCGAGCAAAGGACCCACAAATACATATGCATTGAGTGCATAGGTGCACATGTGCACATGTGTTTATATGTGCATGTATGGATGGATGCATATAATTATATAACTCACACGCACCCGGGTCAGGGAAAACTGATTCAGATTACATCCCAACCTATGGCTGCGGATTGGGTCTGAAAGGAATAATGGTTGACCATCTTGTGTCATAAGTTTCTGTGTTGTTAGTACAATATTTTAACTGGGTTTTGTTTGTTTAAGAAACAGATGGGCATGATACAAAATGGAAAATCTTTATAAAGGACTCTGTAGGAAATACACTTTCTGGCTCCAGCATTAGAGTCTGCTACCTTCTTCCTGTGTATTCTTTCCACATCTATGCTAGACTATACATTATGGAACTCTTTGTTCTGTGATAGGGTCTGTTTTTATTTCCTTGTTTCATGTAATAAAATATGAAACACGAGTTAACACATTCATGATTTATGCAAACAGAAAAAAGAGAGCTAACTTTGAAACAAACGGGAGACAAAATGGGAATGCCTTAAAAATTAAAAACTAAGTTTGAGTTAAATCAGAGAGAATTCAGCCAGGCATGGTGATATATGCCTTTAATCTCAACATTGGGGAGGCAGAGGCAGGTGTGTTTCTATGAGTTAATGAATTCCAGCCCTGCTAGGGCTATATAGACCCAGCTTTGAGAGAGAGGCGGGGAGGGAGAGAGAAAATGTTCTAGTCAACTGTTCAGTACAGACTCTCTACTACAAGGAAACCAGACTGAATCAGGTTTTGCTGTAGTCTCCCTTAATTTCAACTGTCTTGGCATGTGTAGATTATAAAAGGACTTTCCAGTCTTGTACCTTCCATCCAGTTCTCCCAAGAATTGGGTCTGTGTTTACAAACCATGCCCTCCGTGTGTGGTGTGTGTGTGTGTGTGTGTGTGTGTGTGTGTGTGTGTGTGTGTGTGTGTGTGGCCTGCAGTCTGTTCCCTTGTGTGTGTGTGTGTGTGTGTGTGTGTGTGTGTGTGTGTGTGTGTGTGTGTGTGGCCTGCAGTCTGTTCCCTTGGTTAGCAATGCCAGGGAAGAAGCAGGAGAAAGACAGCAGAAGAGACACAGGGCAGGTGGGACAAACATTATAAAGCCACAAATGGAGCTGTTCTCTGCTTCCCGGGTGACCAGGACAAAACTGCTCCTCGACCCAGACCTTCCCTGGAGCGTATGAAATGCATCTTACAATCTAGTCTGCCAGGGAGACAATAGCGGGACTCGTTCCTCCTTGAGACATGCAGGGCTCTTTGTGTACCATTCACTTTCGGCGGTGCCTCTTAATGGTCCCCAGGCAGGGCTGGCTGGTAGCACAGATGTTAATTATTCGTGACTATTCTTAATTAGTTGTGTGAGTTATTCGTTCTTAAGCCTGACAGAAAGGCTCAGCTGGTGTGGTCTCTGGGGACACACCCTGAGGGCCTTTCACAAGCTGGGCTTACGACCCCTCCCACCACCCCTCTCCCCCTCCTTGAACCCCGGCTTCAGTTTAATCAGGCTCAGTGAGGCCAGCCCCCACGGGGACCTCTGAAATGAATGCTCTGGCAGCACATAATGTTTGAAGGCCCCTTGCCCATGCATGCTCCAGGCACCACTGCACTGGCCTGTGAAGGTGTCCAGCTGGAAATCCAGTGACCTCCTGAAAGACCTCGGGGTCTGGACTCTTTGACTACTAAGCTCCCTAGTTCTGGCGATTGGCACATTTCCCTGTGTGCTGTATTAACCCCATGGGCGGCCCTCAAGACCATCTAGATAAATAAAGCTTTATTGAGGCATGTCATACACATAAGTGCACTGAACACTAATCTTGGTTGTCACAGTTATCTGCACACTCAAACTAGGCAACAGGGAGGCCACAACCCATATGAAAGTGGCCTTGTGGTGTGATACTCCTATTAGGAACGACATTGCTCTGGCGGTCATTTGGAAAGATTGCTGATCTACTCGTTTGGGAAACTCTTTTCTCTGCTCCCCTTTTATTGGAACAGAAGAATCAGAGTGAGAAAAGAAAAGCTCTCTTCATTCTGAAGACCAGCTCCAGGTAGGGATAAATGAAAGTCTCGAGGAAATAAAGCATATGCAAGAGAAAAAATGACTTCCACCAGAGGGAAGGAAGGAGAGGAAATAGACCAGAGTTCATTTTCAAGCACTTCAAGCCTGGCATTCTTTTTCTGAGTGTGATGTGAGCGCTGGGAGAGCAAAGGGGACAGAGGGAATATATCACCATTACACTTTAAACTCTGCTGTACAGAATAAACTGCAGGAATAAAAAAAGGACTCACTTGGAAGCCATCTGTGATAAGATTAAAAAAAAACGAACAAGGAATACAGCAGTCAGCAGCCTGTAACCCATTAGTATAAAGTCTAATTTGGAACAACTTCATCTTGATGATGCGTAGAGTTATTAAGTCTCTGAGTGTGTGGAGGGTAACATATCCAAATATTTTAGTGTTTGTTCTGAGAAAGCAATTGATTTGAGAGAGGAAGAGAGACGGGTTTTATTACAAAAAGAGCAAAGCATAAATAAGCCGGTGAATAAATGTTTCAATCAGCTGAAGAATTTTGCTATTAACAAGCTTATCGTGGCAGCTAAGACACAACTCTGAAGTAATCTTCAGGAAAGAAAAGTGTCGCAGAGAACAATGACTTGGGTTACATCATTTTGAAAAACCCAAGATAGAGGTATTTGGTCTTCAGAGCGTTGAACTGTAGGCTTAAAGAGGCTTCTGCTGGCTTGGTTTGTATTGTTTGGGATTTTGCAGACATCTGGATTAGTTTCCTGACCCCCCCCCTCACATCATAAAAATGCATAAATGAAAGAGAACTCTACCTTGGTTCTGTCTCCACTGCAGACTCACAGTGGCAACCAGACATCACACACAGCCTTACTCAACCTTCTTCTCTCCTGTAAAATAAGAAGCTAAACAAAACTGGGATGATATGAATCTCAGCTAAGAGAACATACATAAAGGCCCCGTTAATTGGCTGGTAGAAAACAAAGAGAGTACTAATGGTAGCTGCTTATAAAAGTTACAGAATGGTGTGTAGGATGTGCTGTTGTTCAAAGTAGCCAGAATACTGTCCCAGTTCTGCTGAACTTAACACTGGCCAAATGGTCCAACATGAGTCCCAGAATACATGGAAGGACCAGGCTATAGGCCACTCCAATTCTCTTTGCTCTCTTCTACCACACTGTCTATGTGATTGGCAGAGCTTCTCTAAGAGTTTGTTTCTTATGACAATGGGTACTGAATAATATAGCCAGTATACAACAGCCAGGATATGGGACATAGATGGAAAATAAGCTGTGAGGGTACAAAACACTGAGATTCTGGACTGTTTGTTACTGCTGCTAATTCTAGCCTACCTGACTGATACATAGTTTTCCCCTCTTCACACAAAGCTCAGGGTGGGTGTTTGGCCAGATTCTTTGGTTATGAACGTCAGATGTATCTTTACCTACTTTAAGCAGAAATATAGTTTATTGAAGATGTAGTTTATTACAGTCATGCTATATCTCTTCATAGTTCAGGGATAAAGGTTTAACTGTTCAGTTAGGTCAATTTTTTTGTGGACCTTCTCCAGTGAATACAGATGTTGTCCCTGAAGCCAGGCTTTGTAGCTTGTGTCACCCATATTCAGGGGGAAGTCCCGGATCACAGGGTGATGCAGGCGGTGAAGAAGGGAGGGTTTCCAAGTGATGGATGAACCTGTGAGGGCTGCCCTTAGGCTGGCGCCCTCTCTTTTAGAAAGGTATCTTCCTGTTCCACTTATTCCTCAGATTTGAAACTATAGTTATTGTAGCTAAGGTTGCTTTCTATTGCTGTGATAAATATAACCAGAAGCAACTTGGAGTGGGGCTGTTTATTTCAGCTTACAGCTGGGTTGGAACTCAGGATAAGAACTCAAGCACAGGCCAGGAGGAGCATTGCTTACTAGCTTCTTGCTTCTCATTGTTTGCTCAGCTTGCTTTCTTATTCTCCCAAATGCTGCCTGCCCAGGGGTGCTACCACAGGCAGTGTGCTGGGCCATCCCACATCAATTATAATCAAGAAACTATGCCACAGGCTTGCTCACAGGCCACTGGAGGCATTTTCTCACTTGAGATTCCTTCTTCTCTGATGACCCCGGCTTGTGTCAGGATGACAAAAAGCTAAGCAGCTCATGATGTATGGACACTTTTCTAGACGAGCAACTCCATGGAGATAATGATTCTAAGTTGAGCATACTACATCCGAAAGCTTTGAAATCCAAGCTCATTCTGAGCAGTGATATGGAGCCACAAACAGAAATTTCCAGAAAAGTGCGGCTTTCTTTCACATACAAAATTATTAGAATTATTGCATGAAGTTACCTTCATTAACAATATGGTGAGGCACTTCTTTCTCTCTCTTTTTCCCAAGTGTTATGGTTGATTTGCATCTTAGAATTTGTGTGATTCCTTTGCCTGAAAATCGTTGACCTACAATCTTCCTGTAGCTAACTTCTCTTTCTTCAAAGGCCTTACTCAGATGTCACTTCTTCAGAGAACTTCACTGTCCATGTCCCCAATATCTAGACTGGCCCTGTCCCCAATATCTAGAACTTTCTCCTTCTCAGCAAGCTTTTGGCACTTAGATTTTATTCTGAGATTTTAGTGAAAAAAATTTTATTCTACATATATTTGCTCTTTTCTTTTTTTAGAGGCGTTTTATGTGTATGAGTGTTTTACCCATACATGTATGTATACCATATGTGCGCAGTGCCTGTGGAGAACAGATGAGGGCAGCAGATTCTCTGTAACTGAAGTGATGGATGGTTGTGAGCCACCATGTGTGCACTAGGAACTAAGCCTCATGTGTTCTAGACTGGCCTCAAACTTACTATGTAGTTAAGACAGACACTGAGCTTCACATTCTCCTGCCTCCAACTCCTGAGTACTAGGATTATAGGTACAATTTCCATAAAATGTTTATGCACTGCTGCAAATTCACTCCAGGTCCTCAAGGGCATAGAGTCTTCCACATGAGTTGTATCTCTAGCCTCTATTCGATTATATCTTGAACAACTGATTCCTTTCTTTCTTCAGCCCAAGAAAGAGTAAAAATAGCTCTAAGCACATGAAAGTCAGAATTGCATCTCAGTTCACTCCTCATCCCTGGCCAGTGCCTGGCATGATATAGGCACTCGATAAATGTGTTTGATTGCATGAATAGGTAGATAATAATCCGTATCTCGTATTGCCTACATGAGCCTTGGTAATTGTGTTAGCTTTCCACCTTTGGTCCTCTAGGGCAAGCATGCTACTAATAGTTTTAACCATTGGGTTTTTATGAGGTTCCAAGTGCAACAGTGAATGCAAAGAATTCAGCCAGCAAGTGGCATACGGTAATTACTCAGTAAGTTAAGACTGCTGGCATGGTTTTATCCTGGCTTGGTGCTCACATGTGTCACTCACTCTTCATCTGCTTTTGGATCTCTTAGTGGGAGACTTTACATGAAATCATGGAGAGCAGGGTTTCTCAGTTTGAAATGCCAGCGTTCTTGTAACCAGAACAAATAATTCCTGGTCTGTCTTCCTTGGGAGATGATGAGTAAGTTGGACATTTCTCTCTTTCTCTAGGAAAAACAGGCCCATTATTGTCATCTCTGACAGTTACTTCGAGGATTTCTCAGAGCTCATAGGAGCTTAACAACCAAGAAAGTACTGCTGTGGGGAGCCAGTGGGTATGACAGGAAGGAGTTTATTCGAATGTTATATTGGCTCTGTGGAAAGCATCTGTGACAATAAAAGGACATTGACAGATGAGATAGGAGAGGGCTGCTCAAAGACAGAGGAGTTTAGCATTTGGATAACAGCTTGATGGGGTGGGCGAAACTGACATCAATTTTCATTCCGAAGTCGAGATTAGAATTTAATATACTGCAAAGCCATCTTCTGCTCCAAGTAAGCATACTGAGCAGGAGTGGTTGAATTCCTAGAAAGGAAGCATATGGTCACATCACCACTCAGGAAATTTGGCGGCCATGACAAATAAATGTGAATTGTATGTTGTTAGTAATATATGGGGGCTGTTACTTATTTTTTTTCTTACACCCTTGTTCTCCAATAGAATACAGACACAAGACTTCTCCATTTTGGCTCACAAGTATTCTAGCACAAGTGGACTTTTCCCTGCTACCCAAGTCTTTGTCTCTCACTCATTCTATTCTCTCTCTGTGACTCTATCTGTGTCTGACTCTCTCTCTCTCTCTCTCTCTCTCTCTCTCTCTCTCTCTCTCTCTAGGTTTCTTTCTAAAAATTATCATGAAGGGTTCAGTAGGAAGTATTTTCCTAGCACGCATGAGGCCCTGGGATTGAACCCAGCCACACATAACTATGGTGATACATTCCTGTAATCTCAGTATTTAGGAGGTGAAGCCAAGAAGACTAAGAGTTCAAGGCCAGACTGGATTGCACAATACATTGGAGACTAACCTGGGCTGCAAGAGGCCTTATCTAAACAAACAGACAGATAAACAAACAAACAAACAACAAAGTAACATTTCATTAACTGGCTAACTATAACCAAATCCATGCACATAACTATAACCAAATCCATGCACAAATGATCTGGATTTAATGGAGTCTCTCTCTCTCTCTCTCTCTCTCTATATATATATATATATATATATATATATATGTGTGTGTGTGTGTGTGTGTGTGTGTGTGTATGTGTGTGTGTGTGTGTGTGTGTGTGTTAAATGGTGAATATTCATTCCCACACATTTATTCAGAGAGTACAGTATTTGGGGGAGATTTGTAGGGAGAAGTAAGGACTATTTGCTGGTTTTCTTGTAAAAGCAGGGAGATGGGCATGTAACCTTCTGCAGTTAGACATGAATGGTGCTGATAGGATGGAAAAGCCAGATGCTCAATATGCTGCCAGCCTTCTGTCTCTCCCTGAGTCAGCATGACCTTGGACTTGGTTTCTTGGAAAGAGCTCAGTGTTGAATGCAGTGGAACACTGGTTGTGGCCTCCAGAACAAATCGGCAGTTCTCTGTGTCTCCGTTTTCTTCTCTGGAAAAGCAAAAGGATAGATGAAATTGCCTCCTCATTTATTCCAGACCTGTTTCTAATTGTACATGTGATTTCTTGCTTACACCAATGTAAGAAAAAATAAATTTGACTATGTACAAACCAGAATCAGAGGGTTAGAGAGAACTCAAGAGGCTTTTAGGTTGCCTTCTTTCATTTTGGACACCATGTTTCCACCAAAGGAGCAATGACAGTGTCAATCATGCTGTAAAGCCATCCAATAGAGCATTAAGTAATAATTTAAAATAGCATTTGCAAAACGTTTCAGGGGTCTGAAAGAATGCTGTAGACAGATGTTAAATAGTAGGGAAAATGGAGAAATTAGGTTGCATGAACAGAATCATAGGAAAAAAAGGATCATTATCCATGTGGATCTTTAATCAGCAGCTGCCTTTAATGGTTGGCATTATGGAAAAACTTTTCTCAGCTTCCCTGTGCTTATTTTCCTATACTATTACATAGATTACATTTTCCTTTGCATATGTTATATGCTTGCTATGGAGCATGTCCTCTATCTCCGCATTACAGGCTTATTTGTTGAACACTTTCCTCTAGCCATAGGTGATGGATTTCTCTGTCTGGCGTCTTCAGATTCTTGTAACAAATGGAAGGGCTCTAGGAAAAAACCAACTGGAATGGAAACACAGTTGGCCACTCAACAGTAGTTCAATGGCTTGCAAATCCTTGGCCTTGGTAGTATTAGAGTTAGGCACTGCCTAAAGGAACTGGCTATCTATAAAATAAAAAGAATTCTCAGACTATTAAAACAGAAAGAGCTCCCTCAGCTAGAAATAGGCCATTGACCCCGTGCATGGGTAAGAGTGATACTAGTATCTCAGAAAATTTACTTATAACACAATACTCTTTGGATATTAAGGAAGACGAGTAGTGTGGTAATTACATATCAGTCAGCATTTTATTAAATGTGAGCTTTGGGCAAAACCCCGTGAGAATTATTGAGGATATAGGAAAAGGATGCTCTAGGTTTGCTCATCAAGGAATTCACAGGCAGTACAGGCTACAGACCAAAACCAAACAGTTATGCTATCACATAAGAGAGAAGATACAGGGAGCAGATACAAGAATTGTAGGAGCTCAGAAGGGACCTGCCTATTACCAAGAAATGCAGGAAAGTATGTGGAGTCTTCCTAGCAAAGAGCCCTTGTGTTGAGTAGCAAATGGGTGTGGACTTGGAGAAGGAGGAACTATGCCAGGCAGAGAGATAAACAGAAAAGTGGAGAAGCAGGAAACAGTGTGGAGCATGACCCAAAAAGCTGGGCAGAGAGTAGGAGGCAGAGGGAGGCAAGAGAGAACAGAGAGGGGTCATGCAAATGCACATGGACTGCCAACAAAAACAATTTTGCTGGTTTAAATAGCTCTTCCATACGTGTACATAAGTGGCCTGCGTAGTGTCTTTACTTTTGACTCACAAAGGCTAACATATTTACTATTTGACCTATTAAGAAAGAGGTTTGCCCACCTTGAACTAGATGTACCCTGAAGGTTGTAGAGGACCACAGGGGAACATGTGTTTGGAATGAACCTGGGACATATGGCTGCAGTCATAGATGACTGGAAAGGCTGCTCAGGAGAGAAAGAATTGTCTGCATTGGGACAATGGTAGGAGGCTGGGGGAGGACTCCTGGGGAAAGTCCTGAGTTCAGATTTACATGGTATCTTGGAAATGAGTAGGGATGTGTGCATACAGAAGTCAGCCATCGACTGTGTCTGGAAATCTGGAATGCTCTGAAGAGGGATCAGCTTTCATTGGCATCAAGTATAAGAAATATGTAAGTGGGTGTGTTACTTTGGTGAGGGTCTGAGCTGGGTGTGTCCTGGTTCTTAGCCTCTTATTCAAGGAATGGAAACAAAGGCTCATACAGTAGGAAAGAAATTTTACTTTAAGCAAAGCAATTGGTCAGATCAAAATATATTGGAGAAGAGCAGAAGTTCACATGAGTGAAGATACTTAAGGGCCATATTATCATTTAGGGCTTCCTTTCATGGCTTTGAAGAGAAGGAGGAGTTGGTTGCTAAGAAGTGCAGCATAGGCAACAGTCTGTATTTTGATAGGTACATTATGTCATATAATAATTTTTTACTATGCATGTCCCTTCCCATAATGTATCTGATTTTAATTATGCATAAGGACAAGATGGGAAATAGGGAATTTGCTCTAAAAGTTCACTTGAGGTCACAGTTTTGCCTCATTACATGTGTACCCAAAACTAGTTTGGGACAGATTATCTTTCCCATTTGACATACCTGGAAATATTGGAGATATATTTCAATAGACACTGTCAAAGTATGGTTGTTGTCTGGAGGGGAAACTTATCCCATTGTTTATAGAGGGGGGTGTGACTATAGAATGATGCAGATGGAGGGTCCCAGATACATTGTTGATACATTATTGAAAGAGTACATAGTACTTGCAGGTAAAGGAGCTCCTCTATGTTGGGATTAATGCTAAAATTATTTATCTCAGTAAATGTAATAAGTGCCTCACACAAAGTAACATGATTTATGCGAGGCATAATTTTTGAGATAATGTTACCTTCAAACAAAGAACTAGGTGTTATAAATAAGAAGGCTATACATAAGAAATTGTGTACTACCATCAATGAAGAGAGTAAAGAGACAACAAAAATTAAGAATGTAATAATGAAAACCAGGCATGTGGTGCATGCTTATAACTCCAGAACTGAGGAGGTAACAGATGGATGAAGCTCATTGGCCAGTGAGCCCAGCCTACATGGCAGGCAAGCTTCAAATCTATGGGAGACCTTGGTGCAAAACACAAGGTAGGTGGTTCCTGTTCTAGTTAGGGTTGCTATTGCTGTTATGAAACACTATAACCAAAAAGCAAGTTGGGGAGGAAATGGTTTATTTGGCTTACACTTATAGATCATAGTCCATCATTGGAGGAAGTCAGAACAAGAACTCAAGCAGGGCTAGAACCTAGAGGCTGGAGCTGAGACAGAAGATATGAAGGGGAGCTGCTTAGTAATCTGCTTCCTCTGGCTTGCGCAGCCTGCTTTCTTATAGAACCCAGGACCACCAGCCCAGGGATGGCCCCACCCACCATTGACTGGACCCTCCGTATTGATCAGTAACTGAAACATTACCTTACAGCTGGAGCTCATGGAGGCATTTCCACAAAAGAGGCTCCTTCCTCTTTGATGGCTCTAGTGTGTGCCAAGGAGATACAAAAAAAAAAAAAAAAAAAAAAAAAAAAAAAAAAAAAAAAGCCAGTATAGTGAATGAGAAATGACACCCAATATTGAGCCCTGGTCTCCACAGGTCAAATGTACACATGTGCATGCATTCACACACACATGAAGGTTCATGTTACAGGTATGTGCACACACACACACTATAATGGTGAACTGGGTTGAAAATTAATAGACTAATCACATAATATTCAGAAATTAACAAGTAGGTGACATTTTTAAATAGACTTTCTTTTCTTTGTACAAAAATCTAATCTGGAAATAATCTAACCATCCCCTTGAGAACCTTGCTGCTTTTATAGCACCAGAAAGAGGTATCCAGTTTCCAGCCCAGCAGATCCCTTGTCCCCTGAACCACAGAAATTCAGGGATGTGCCATGGCTAGTCTTTGTCAATGTGACACAAACATAAATTAAACATACCTTGGAAAAAGGGATCTCAGTTGAGGAATTATCTCTATCAGAAAGCCCTCTGGTCTTATCTATTATGGATTTTCTTGATTAATGATTGATGTGGGAAGGCCCAGCCTACTGTGGGAGGTGCCGTCCATAGTCAGCTAGACCTGAGCTCTAAGAAAGTTAGCTGAGAGCCAGGCGGTGGTGGCACACGCCTTTAATCCCAGTACTCAGGAGGCAGAGACAGGCAGATATATGTGAGTTTGAGGCCAGCCTGGTCTACAGAGTTAGTTCCAGGAAAGCTCCAAAGCTACACAGAGGAACCCTGTGTCGGGAAAAAAGAAAAGAAAAGAAAAATAAAGAAAAGTAGCTGAGCAGGCCAGGAGAAGAAAGCCAGTAAGCAGTGTTCCTTTGTGGTTTCTGCTTCTGGTCCTGCCTCCTGGTTTTTCCCTTGACTTCCTAAATTATGTGGCATTCTTTCCTTCTCAAGTTGCTGCTTTTGGTCAGTGTTTTATGACAACAACAGAAACCTAACTAGGACATTTTTGGGATCCCAGCATAAGCCAGCAAGAGATAGGCTTGGGCCTTTCCTTGGCACTCACAGCATAGAAGTTCTATGGGTCCCAAACTGGTAGGAGACACACAAAGAGTCACTGGTGGCTGTGCTTGCCACTACAGTAGCTGCATCAGAATAAATGTACTAGAGAGAGGGGAGAAAACAAAAACCGAAACAACAACAACAATGAAGTGGGCACTTCCCTGATGGCATCGCTAGACAATGCCAAAAGCAAGTCCTGGATGTTTCAGCGACAACAGTCAAAGAAATTTCCCTTCTCCCTAAAGCTGATTCGATTTCAAGTTTCTGTCACTTGCAATTCTAATCTTCCACACTGGTGGAGTAAACTGGGGATCTTTGGGAATGTAATGTAACCCACGCTCAGGGAATCCAAAATTACAGAATTGTTATGTATTCCAAAATATGGTTATTAATTTAGTCATGGGTTGCTTGGGCTAAAGCGGGAGAAATTTATTGTGTGCAAATAAAAAAGAATTTGTTGGGTTGCTCACAAAACTCAAGAGCAGTAATTAACATCAGACAGCACAGCCTCTGGAACAACAGTAGGTGCATTCCTTACTTTCCTATTGCTATGATAAAATACCATGATCAAGACAACTTATAGAAAGGATTTGGGGCTTACAGTTCCAGAGGTATAAGAGTCTATCATCATCATGGTGGGAGAAGAGCAGGCGTGGTGGTAGACAGAGTGGCTGGAGAAGCAAGCTGAGGGCTCACAATTTTGTTTGTTTTTCAAGACAGGGTTTCCCTGTGTAGCTTTGGAGGATTCCTGGAACTAGCTCTTGAAGACCAGGTTGGTCTCAAACTCACGGGGATCTGCTTGCTTCTGCCTCCCAAGTGCTGGAATTAAAGGCGTGCGCCACCAGCATCCCTCGAGGGCTCACATCTTAAACCGCAAGCAGGAAGCAGAGAGAGTGACATCAAAATGGGTGGGGTCTTTGAACTCTCAAAGCCTTCCTCTAGGACATCCTCCAACAAGACCATACCCCCTAAACCTCCCAAACAATACCATCAGTTGGGGAACCAATTGCACTGGACTACAGAGGACATTTACATTCAAACTACAACCATGTCAAAGCTACTTCTGTCTGTTTTCCTTGCAGGGTTCACAGGGTATGACTATTGCACTAATGAGTGCCTATTTCCTTCCTAGAGGGTAAAGGGACCCTCATAAGATGAAGGAAGAAGACAAAACTTACCTGCCCAGGAAGCAAATGCAGCTCCCAAGGAGTTACAGCATGTGCAATAGCACTCCTTAAGGCATAAGAAAAAGCCATGTCTGTCAAGAAGAGATTCTATGGCCCTAGTTGCCTCCAAGTCATACAGGGAGCTCCAGGGATCAACTTTTGTGAATTGTCACCTATACAGGGGCAGGTCTGTTGCTTATATCACTGTTTTTGAGTCACGCGTGCTCCTGTCAGTGACGGCTCCTCCATTTTCCTTTAAGTAATCCCAGTAAATTCATTTTTGCCACACTGGGCTAGGATTGTTCCTGTGGTCCCTCATCAGTGCCCTGTCTTGGTTGAATAGTGATTTGTTCACATCCCTTCAGGAAAAGTCACAGGATGTGATTCATGAGTGTCTCTTCTCTTACCAGTTTACGTAGCCTTAGAAAGAACCATGCCCATGAGATTTCATCAGATACTGACTAGCGCTGCTGGGTTTATTGTCTGTGTTCATAAGATTTCTGTTAACTGTGAGAAAATCAACTTCAAAGTGGATAGGTTCAGTTTTAGCTCAAGGTTTCAGAGGTTTCTCTCAGGCCTGTGGTAAGGCAGCGGTGTCAGGGTGAAAAAGATGGCAAAGGCAAGTGGCTCCTTCACCACAGCCAGGAAGATGAGGAAAAGGAAAGGAAGGACAAAAGTGGCATAGAGTGGGAGAGGGAGAAGAGGTAGAAGAGGGAAAAGGAGGAAGAGGAAGACAAAGGTGGAGACTGGAGGGGGGAGAGAGGAGAATAAATGTGGTTGGTTTAAACTAGGGATGCTATTCACCTTTCAATCACCTATGGCCATGGGTTATCAGCTCCACTGTACACTGTGCCACGTTAATATCATCCACTTGATAGGATCCACAATCATCCAGGAGACAAATCTCTGGCCCTGTCTTCGAGGAAATTTTTATATTGGATTAAAAGGCATGGAAAGGACCCAACCTAACTGTGGGTAGCACCCCCCCACACACACAATGATGGTGAGTGTAATGTGGCCAACCACGTCCATGATGGAGTGTGCTCTTGAACTGTGCAGTAAAATAAATACTGCCTTCCTCCAGTTGCTTGAGTCAAGTATTTTGTTGTTTTGTGGCAACAAATAAAAAGAACATTATTGGTCCCCAAACTTCTAAACCAGAACATGACGAATAAAGCAGGAAGTATGATACAATAAAAAACACTGGGGTTTCTACCTCGAGTTCTAGGCAAAGCAAACTGAGCAGGTTTCAGTGGTCCCGTCTCCCAAAACATCCAGACTTCATTTCACCATGCTGAAACTCTCCTTGAGAACATCAAGATGGTATGCCACCAAGTCATTGAGTTGTTCTCTGGAAAAGATTATTCTTTTTTTTTATTTGAGTTACAAACACGATTGAATTACATGACAATCCCTTCTCCCTCCCTTCCTCCCCTACCACCCCCCCAACTAAAACCCTACCTATCACACATCCTTTCTTCTAATCTATACCTGACTCAACCTTTCTGCTCCCTCATGACCTCTGCATCCTTCCTCTTCTTCCCTTCTCATTCTCGTAGCTCCCTCAGCCCTCTTCCCATGCTCTCAATTTGTTCAGTGGATAGTGACCCTTTCCCCTTCTCCAGGGGACAAAGTTTGTCTCTTTTAGGGTCCTCCTTGTTTACTAGTTTCTCTGGCAGTGTGGATTGTAGGCTGGTAATCCTTTACTCTATGTATAAAATCCACATATGAGTGAGTACATATCATGTTTGTCTTTTTGTGATTGGGTTACCTCGCTCAGAATGGTTTCTTTGAGTTCCATCCATTTTCCTGCAAATTTCAAGATTCCATTGTTTTTTTCTGCCGAGTCGTACTCCATTGTGTAAATGTACCACATTTTCTCTATCCATTGGAAACGATTATTCTTAAAAATACAGGTATATTAAAGTGGCATGTGAGTGTGCAGTTATAGAAATGTGTCATTGAAATCAGAGGAAAGACTTTGAATTCCAGCATCTAAATTATCTCTACCTTGTGGTGTTAGGTACACCCTCCAGATAGTTTTTTCTTGACATAAAACAGAGAATACAGGGACTGGAGAGATGGCTCAGAGGTTAAGAGCACTGACTGCTCTTCCAGAGGTCCTGAGTTCAATTCCCAGCACCCACATGGTGGCTCACAAGCATCCGTAGTGAGATCTGGTGCCCTCTTCTGGCCTGGAGACATACATGCAGACAGAATGCTGTATACATAATAAATAAATAAATAAATAAATAAATAAATAAATAAATAAATCTTAAAAAAAAAAAACACAGAGAACACAGGGCTGGTGGCTCAGTGAGTAGGAACTTCATGTGTGTGTACATATGAAGACCTAAAACCCCAGTGCTATTTTTGGGATGAGGAGAAGACAAGAGAGTGACTGGAGCCTGCTGGCCAGACAGCCAAGCTGAAAAACAGCAAGCTGCAGGGACAGTGAAAGACTTGGTCTTCAGGGAGTGAGGCAGAGGGTGACAGAGAGGGACACCTTACTTCCTCCTCTAGCTTCTAGAACTGGGCACACACACACACACACACACACACACACACAGACACACACACGCACACACACACACACATACACACAGACACACACAGACACACACACGCACACACATACACACACACATTTATACACTACACACATGTACACCAAAGCACACCCCAACCCACACACAGAGAAAGTGCCTGAGTTACAGGATTGATGTAGAAATTAGGGAGTTATATAAGAAGTACATTAGCAGGCTGGGCAGTGGTGGTGTACGCCTTTAATCCCAGCACTCGAGAGGCAGGTGGATCTCTGTGAGTTCGAGGCCAGCCTGGTCTACAGAGCGAGTTGCAGTACAGCCTCCAAAGTTACAGAGAAACCCTGTCTCAAAAAAAAAAAAAACAGCAAAAACAAACAAACAAACAAACGTACATTAGCACTCATGGCTCTCAGTAAGTGTTAACCAGCAGTATTAGTATTAGATTGTGACACATTATTATCTATGCCAAGCCAAATACACCCTTACTCTTAAAAAAATATTCTACTATAATGCTTCAAATAATCACATTAGAAAAAAATCTGTAGACACTGCTATTGTTTGAAATCACGTTTATTTAGTGTGTGTGTGTGTGTGTGTGTGTGTGTGTGTGTGTGTGTGTGTGTGTGTGTGTATGCATGAAATATGTGTGGAAGGCAATAAACAACTTACATAAATCAGTCTTCTGCTTCCATGATGTAGATCTCAGGGACCAAACTCAGGTCATCAGACCTGGAGGGAAGCATCTTTACCCACTGACCCATCTTGCCAGCCCCATCACTGAGTTTAACCAGAGAAAACCTTGGAAATTTTCTTACATTACCAATGCTTGAGTCCTATTGTATATCAATGGCGTCAGAATTCCTAGGCCTGTAGCTCTGCCATTTTTCAAAACTCTGCAGAAGAAGATAAAACCAAAGCTCATTAAGCATTTGTAGAATAAATGAGTGTGTGACCAGCAAACAGAAAATAATAAGTGACTGAAGACGACAATGACCTGAGTGCTCCGATCATAAATTGGAGCAAAAATGTTTTAAGTCTGTCCTCTGAAGTTTATATTTTGAAAATAAATTTAAGGGCTGGAGAGATGACTCAGCAGTTAAGAACACCCACTGTTCTTAAAGACCTGAGTTTGTTTTCCAGCAACCACATTGAGAGACTCACAAATGCCTGCAACTACAGCTCCAAGGTATCTGGTGTCCTCTTCTGGATTCCTTGGGAACCTGTACTCATATGCACTGCCTGCCCCCATACAGAAAATTTAAATCTTTACATGGCATATAAGAGCTGCATGTAGTGGTGCATACTTGTGATCTTAGCCCATCAGGAGGCTGAAGCAGGGGGATTGAAACTTCGAACCTAGGTTGAGCTACATCCTAATGAGTTCCATGCCAATCTGAGCTACCCTAATAAGACTGTATTAACAACAGTAAATTTTTTTAACCCAAATACAGTACTTGAAGCAGTAGGATGATATGCAGGGCTAGGCTGGATGCACTAAAATAAAGCCTTGCGTTTTCTCATAACGTGTGTTTCCAGCATTTGAGTCATTGTGGGAGAGCCAGTTTGTTGGAGAGAGCACACTGGCACAGTGGTACATAGAAGTGGATAAAACTGGCTTCTGAGGGACCACTCAGGCATTTGCCTCCATGACTGAAGTGCAGTCCCTGCTCTGTGCTTGCTTCTTGGATTCTCGTGCCAGCAATCACACTGCAGACAGACAGAAATGTCCAGACAGTGTTGCTGCTTGAACGTTTCCTTCTCCTTCCTGATTGAGTGCTTGGAGTTTGTTTGCTAGCAGGCAGACAGCTTCCTCTTTCAAGCATTTTGTCAACTAAATGCCAGAAACCAAAATAAAGATGCCAGCAAGGGACGAATTTAAGAGGAAAGAGCTTTATATAGATCTCTGGGCTCAGTTTAACCCATAAAAGGTCAGGTGGGAACAAGCCCTTCCACGGCTAATCAAAACAGTGAAGTAATATTGATATGTGCTTGCCACGTGGCAAGAGGGAATTAATATCTGAAGGGGTTAGCAGCACCTGAATTTCAGATCCCTGGGAAATATATAATGAATTAAAAGGATTCATAGATCAAACATAACACAGCTGTTACAAGAAGGAAAAGGAAATGGATTTCATTTTATTGAAGATAGCAGAGTAAGTTGGTCTAGTGGAAAGGTCTAGAAAAGAAGGAAGAATAAGTAGGAAAGTAAGTTGGAGCCATAAATAACTTTTTCAAACTTTTCTACAGATGAATAAGAAGGAAAGAGGAACACAAGAATGTCGGAAAACAGTGGGACCAAAAGAACCAGACATACACACCGGGTGTGACACAGTCCTCCTGTCCATGGGCCTTTCAGTAAAGGTTTTTAATATAAAGCAATAAAGAAGTGGGGGTGTGTTGGAAAACTCATACTTATTTTTGTGTTGTGAGTGTATAAGCCTACATGTGTCTCTGGGTGGGTACCTGTACACATGTGTGTAAGGGCCAGAGGTGAACCTTGGGTGCTGTTCCCTACTTTACTCTTTGAGAGAGTCTCTTATGGAGACTGGGTTCTCACCAGTCAGTCTAGGCTGGCTGGCCAGTGATCTCCAGGGATCCACTAGGTGAGCTGCACCATGCCCATCTTTCCTTGTGAGTGCTTTTGTAGTGCTGAAGGTGCTATGCATGCTACTGGAGGAGCAAAGTAATCCCAGTCATGCCCAGCTGGGAACACTGTGAGCTGCAAAAATGAATCCCAATGTGTTGGCCTTTCTTTGCAGGGAAAGATGATGGACATAAATCTCTTTGTGTGGTTCCTGGGAGAGAGTAGACAGTTGGGAATCCAGCCAATGCAATGTATGCTAATACATCCGATTACTTAGTAGGATCATTTTATGGAGACTGGATGACACAGGAGCCCCAGACATGGCTACATTCTATGTCTTCTTGTGTGGCTTGCAGGTCCTTATGAAGGGGGTCTTACAGTGCACTAGACGCCTGCCAGTCTCCCTAGAGATGGCATTTCCCAGGAAACCGTGTTCTCAGAGCACATTAGCAACACCTGCTACTCGTTGACCCAGAGGTCTGTAAAATGTATGGAAACAATCACCATGACAAACAAGTCAGACCCAAGAGTTGCTTTTGCTTATCTTTGCTCATCCTTGGCCAAAGTCCTGTCTGTTCAGGCCCCTGTAACAAAGTCACCAGACTGAGTGGTTTACAATCGACAGAAACTGCTGTCTTATAGTCCTGAAGGCTGAAATGTCCAAGATCAAGGGTCAGTGTGTAATGAAAGCTGCTAATCATATCTTTAAAAAAATTTAATCATTTTTTGAAAATTTCATGCAGTATAAAACACAATTTATTTTAAATATATAAAACTTCCCAGATCTATCCTCATCATCTTGTCACCAAGTCTCTCCAAATTTCATGTTCTTTCTCTCCCCTGCCCTTTTTAATTTTTTTTGCCTTTTCCTTTTTATAGTTCAGTGATTCTGGTTTGTTCTGCCTATATATTCAGGGCTGTAGGTCTATAGGGCCATCCACTAGAGTCTAACTGGTCTATCAGGTACTATACCCTTAAAAAAATCCTGACTCTTCCCAAATCCCCAGAAGCCACCACAAATGATAAGTATTAGCTATGCTCTTGCTTGAGGAAAAAAAATCTAGCTAACTCCCTCTGCGTGTGTGTGTGTGTGTGTGTGTGTGTGTGTGTGTGTGTGTGTGTGTGTGTGTGTGTGTGTGTGTGTGTGTGTGTGTGTGTGTGTGTGTGTGTGTGTGTGTGTGTGTAATATATGTATGTGTGCATTTTCCTACACATGGTACACACATGTCACAATGAGTGAAGGCCACAGCACTCATGTGAAGCCCAGAAGACCACCTCTGGGTGTTGGACTTCCTCCTTCCACTTGTCTGAGACAGACTGCTGCTGTTGTGCTGGCCAGGCTGTCTGTCCCATGCACTTCTGGAGTGTCTCCTGTTTCTGCCTCCCATGGGGATGCTCTAGGGTTTCAGATGCTTGCCCTGCAGCACTTAAGTTTCACATGGGTTCTGGTGATCTGAACTCAGGTTGTCAGGCTTGCATGGCAAATGTTCTTACTCAATGAGCCCTCTCCCCAGCCCTGGCATTCCTTTTATAAAGGATATGGATCACTTCCTAAGCCTTGCCTCCAACACCATCACTTAGGTGGTATGGGGGAGATAGGATTTTAACATAGGAATTTCAGAAAGGAAATAAACATGAGGAGTCTGAATTTTACACCACAACAAACTTATCTCTATAAAAGCCAGCCTTTGAATTGCTAGCCTGTGCTAATGTAAGCTCTGTTGATTGCAGACCCAGGAGAAGGCATCAGAGGCAGTTTCATTGGCATCATCTACCAGGCTTCCTCCATTTGGCTAGCCCCTGAGCCAGACTCCACAGAGAAAGCAGAACCGTGGGCCTGGAGCCTTGTGGTACTTTCATGATTGCCTCATGCTTGGCAGCCTTCTCTGCAACAAAGGCTATAGTTGAACTGTTGAGGATGTTAAGAAATCCAGTCCCAAGAGGAAGTCTACGGATGGTATCAGAACAATTATATATTAAACGTTTCAGACTTCAAAATTATTAACCAGCTCAGGAAACCAATTAAGAAGGGTGAATGGATGTGATCAGACTAGCTAGAAGCTTAATCTGTCAATGAAGAGTCTTGAGGAGCTGACTTCTGCATTGCAGCTGGTCTAAGGGCTGAGAACGAGAATTGACTACTCATCCTCCTCACACCTGAAACAGCTGTCGTTTGCTGTTTTGACCAAATACTTATCTTTCATCCATCCTGAAACCCAGGCTAATTTTCACACTTCAGTCATACTTTGGAACACTGCTCTTGGAAAGACTTGTGATAATGATTTTAATTATTAAGGAAACAGTAGGAGCCGAGCTTGGTGGTGCATGCCTTCAATCCCAGAACTTGGGAGGCAGAGGCAGGTGGATCTCTGTGAGTTCAAGGCCAACCTGGTCTATAGATCAAGTTCCAAGACAGCCAGGGCAGTTACACAGAGAAACCCTGTCTCAAAAAACAAATGAAAACAAGCACACAAAATAACCAAGAAGCAAAAACAGAAAAAAAAAAGTCATTAAAGAGATAAATATTACTATTTTTTCAGATAATATAAGCTTTTAGACCAGATGGACTGAGTTTGAATCTTGTTCCTGTTGCTGATGATCTTAAATTGGTTTTCTCTGTATGGGCATTTGTCTTTATCTGTCAAATGGGAGCAATCACTGTGTCAGCACTGAAGTATTCCCAGGAAGACTGACTGGATGCATACACGTTTTAATTGTGTCGTGATTTGCTCAGTGTTTGGCACACAGTCAATGGTAACTATTTATGACTACAATTATTTTAATAATTATCATGTTAATAATTACCATTAAGTCTTGTGAGGCACCATCTTTGAAAGCCAAGAAATAACACAAAGACATATTCTCATTCAGTATGTCCCTTGAAAACCTATCAGTCACCTGTATTGTTAGTATTCAGGCATCTGTACTGGCCTACCCTTGGGGTTCTGATAGGATAGGTCCTCAGCTACAGCCACTTAGAGTATCACCTGTGAACATTCACTAAGTTCCCTTTTAAAATGACCCTGCCCACCTCCTGTCTCCCTCCCTCTCTCCCTCCCTCCCTCTCCCTTTCTCCCTCCCTCCGTCTCCCAGCCCTGTTCCTTTCTCTCTCTGTTTCTCTGCCTGTCTCTCTGTCTCATATCCCCTTTTTCTCTTTGCCTCTCTTTTCTCTTCTGCAGCTCCTGTCCCCAGAAGCCGGTCTCCTCCCTCCCCCATTCCCTTTTCCCTAATTAAAAAAAAAAAATCTCCATGTGCGCTCTATTGCATGGTGTCTTTTTGTCATGTGCCACTTTTAAATTACAACACGTGTATCAGACAGACTTCTGGAAGTCCAAGAACCAAGGATCAACTCTGTTGCTTTGCGCAACCTGTTGATGGTTTCTTGAGCCAAGCATGGAAGCTGGAGTCTAGGTTGAAGGAGAAAAGAAGTAAAGGAATAAATTGAAGGACATTTTCCTTTGCTGTGCTGGGGGTGGAACCCAGGCCCACACACATGCTAGGCAAACACTTCATCACAGCACCAAGTCGCCAGCTCCGGATGGACTATTCCTATTGCTCAGGCTCACATGTTTGAGTGTTCAGCGCCTGTGAGACATGATTGTACTGTATCACAGTTCTTTCTTTTTCCTTTCTGAAATTAAAATACAATACACCATTTCCATGCTTCCCCTTTCTCCTTCCAATACCTCTCATGTCCTCCCCTACTTGCTCCCTTTCAAATCCATGGCCTCTTTTTCATATATATACATACATATATGATAATATATGCATATGTATATGCATAAATAGGTACAACTAAGTACTTAGTGTTGCTGAGGTATACATGATTTCAGGGCTGACCATTTGGTATTGGATAACCTATTATAGGGATCTTCCTAAGGAAGACTAATTCCTTTGTTGTCTAGAGTTCTTTCTTTAGGGGTGAAGTGTTGTAGAATATTATTTTAAAATATGTTACATTTCTTTATGCTGTGGAACATTTGTTTAATGATGCAAAGGTGTGTTGCAGCCTTAGATGTTGCATTTGTTTGACTCTGCAAAGTTGTGTTACCAAACACCTAATTGGTCTAATATAGAACTGAATGGCCAATAGCAAAAGAGGAAAAAGGATAGATGGGGCTGGCAGGCAAAGAGAGTAAAAGGAGAAAAAGAGAGATGGAGGAGCAAGAGAAGAAGGAATGAGAAAAGGATGGAGGGGTGAGAAAAGAAGGGGCCAGACACCCAGCCACATAGTCAGACACGGAGTAAGAAGGAAAGAAAAATATACAGCAATAGAGAAAGATAAAAACCCAGAGGCAAAAAGGAAATGGGATAATTTTAGTTAAGAAAGCTGGCTAGAAACAAACCAAGCTGAGATGGGGCATTTATAAGAGTGAACCTCCATATATTTATTTGGGAGCTAGGTGGTGGGCCCCTGATGGGGAATGTACTACTGTGTATGTTTATCTTATTGATTATTGAATAAAATACTGTTTGCCCAATGAGACAGCAAGTTAGACAGAACTAGGAGTCAAAGAAGATTCTGGGAAATGTAGTAGAGAAGTGTGATCCAGGCAGGAAGTGACATAGCAAGGAGACTCATATTTAAGCGAAAGAGAAACAGGAAGGACCCTCTCTCTTTTCCCCTCGGCTCCTGCTCCAGCGGCACGATGTGATTCACCGCAAGGAGGGACACCAATAAGGCGTCCGATAAGATAAGTCCTATAAAATATATAGATGTATGGTAATTGAGACTGAGCTAACAAATGAGAATCTTAGTCATTGGCCAAGCAGCTTTGTAACTTATACAAGTCTCTCTGTGTATTCATTTGGGCCTAACTCGGGCGGGCAGGTGGTGTAAATCACACACGTGGCGGTGGGGCTCAGGCAGCTTTTGGCAGAAATATTTATCGTAACAGGCCCCCCAAAGACTAAAGAGTAAAAAGCAACCAACTACAGAAGGGCCCCATGAGAATGTCACCTTTCATGTCTATTGGTGGTGTTCTTACTCAGGTCTTGTTTAGGCAGCCATATTGCTGAGGTATCATGGATGAAGCATCCCTCTTATTTCTAGGGGATGATCTCAGCAGATTTCTTGGTTCTCTGTCTCTTTTCCTCTTCCCCAATGACCCTCTTCCTAGATGTTCCCTAACCCTTAGGTGTAGGAACTGTGTTGTAAGTGGAGCAGTTGGGGCTGAATACTTCATGGTCGGTTAGTTTCTGCATTTTGGCCAGTTGTGATTAGTTTGTAATCAGTTTCATCTGTTGTAAGAAGTTTCTTTGATGAGGGTGAGAGCCACACTGTTTGTGGGTATAAGAATAATATAGGCTGAAGTTAGGAAATAATGGCACTCCCACATTCTCTTCTGAGGTCCATGATTTCACTGACTCCAGGTAGTTGGCTAGGTTTCCAGTACCTACTTTTGATCAGGCATTAAGTCTAATTAGACAGCAGGTAGTTACTGCCAAGATGTAAGTGTGCTGGCTAGTTTCAAGTCAATTTGACACAAGCTAGAGTTATCCAAAAGGAGAGAACCTCAATTGAGAAAATGCCTCCAAAAGATCTATTAATTCTCTTAATTATAAATTGATTAGGGAAGGCCCAACCTATGGTGGATGGTTCCAGGACTGGGGTCCTGGATTATATAACAAAGTAGGCTGAGCAAAGCCATGGGAAGCAAGCCAGTAAGCAGAATCCCTCCACGGCCCCTGCATCAGGTCCTACCTTCAGGTCCCTGCCCTGTTTGAATTCCTGTCCTGACTTACCTCAGTGATAGACTACAATTTGGAAGTACAGGCCAAACTTAGGACATAGTCAGTGATGATCTTGAATGATGATCACCTTGTCATCACCTTTTGGTGCTAGGATTACAGGTATAAACAACTACATGTACTTTACATAGCACTGGGAATCAAACTCAGGCCTTCTGTACACTGGACCAACACTATATGAACTGAGCTTGTTTCTTTGAATGTTGGCCCTAGAGCAGGATGTGGCCTCTGAATATACAGTTGGGATGCTCATTGTTACTTCAGAGAGATTTGGTACATAAGGTTGACAAGTCAAGGTATATTGCCATCAATGATTGCCTAAGGTGATTTTTGTGTGTGTGTGTGTGTGTGTGTGTGTGTGTGTGTGTGTGTGTGTGTGTGTGTGTGTGTGTGTGTGTGTGTGTGTGTGTGTGTGTGTGTGTGAGTATTTTGGCTGCTTGCATGTGCATGGCAGGTGCCCATGGAGGTCAGAAGAGGGTGTCAAATCTCTTGGAACTGGAATTATGAGTGGTTGTGAGCCACAATATAGGTACAGGGAACAGAACCCTGGTCCTCAGCCAAAGCAACAAGTGCACCAAGACATCTTGTTATAATTGATTATTTTGTCTCATTCCCAGTAACACCAAGTGACAAATTTCCCAGTTTTGTAAGGAACCAGACTACTTAACTATGTTGGTTCCAAGCTCAGCCTTGACAACTCTACCAGTCTTGGCCAACATCAGCTCCCCCTCCTCACTTAATGTGCTGATGATGGCAATGCCTCCTTTATCACACTAGTCATGAGACACACTAGATCATAGTGCCAGGCCACTGCCTACTTCAATCCATCAGCCCCAGGAATGGGAAAGAAGGGATGAACAGAGATGAACCGACCTCTGCGCAGGAACAGCTTTGCAAACTGGTGGCCCAAGGACCAAATCTAGCTCACAGATTCATTCTGTTTGGTTTGTAAAGGGTTAACGCTGATTTTTGAATTGGCTGCCCCCATTTAAGTCTGAGGCTTATCATTTTAAAATTGGAGTTTCTGGCTTCTGAAACGTAAAAAGTTTTGGCAAGCCTCACCCATGCTTCTGCACAGTCTCATGGCTGTAGCTGAGACGAACTCCTAGTTGTCAAAGGCTGTCCTCCACTTTACCTCATTTGCCCCAATTCCTGCAGGTCACTTTGCTCTGTGTATGTTATGTGTTTGTGCTACTGTGCATGCAGCATGATTGTGCTATTTCATTGTTATAAACTTGTTATTCCTTCTGGGGTAGAGAGAAAAATAAAATGTTCTGCATATCCAAAGATCTTGATCAAAAACAGGGAATCAAATGACTATCTGATTTGCCACTTTAAAAAGCATCTTACACCCATCTCCCTTTCATTCATGTGATGTTTGGCTGACAGACACACAGGGGACAGCTCCAATGTTTGAAATAATGAGGCATTCCTATACATCTTGCTCCAAAGTGGTGGTCATCAACTCCATTTTGCCCTCAAGTGCCCAGCTAGCTCCAAATCTTTTCCTGAGACCCCAAAACTGAGGGTCAATGGCTGGCCCTAGCAAAGGACTCTTTAGGACCCTGCCTCTATGGTGGGTCCATAGATACATTCAGCTGTTAAGTGGAGAGTGATAGTGAAGGTGGAATATATTTGTCTCATTTCTACCCAAGACATGTCATCTCTAACAGTATTCCAGAGTGATGGTGACATCCACACTACTTGGCTGATTGTAGTCCTCCAACCCCACAGGCAAGAACTGCCAATCCTTGTAGATAAAGATGGGGGATATATTTGAGGGGGAAAAAGTGTCCCAGGAAGTAGTATGGCACTACTTGAAGGAGAAAGAGCCCTATGAACGTTGGCTTATAGATCCTCAGTTTAAATGTGTTACTACTTAGCCTTAAATCGTCAGGGCTCTGTGCCAAGCCCTTAACTCTAGACTATTTTTTCTCCATTTTTATTTGAATTAGAAACAAGATTATTTTACATGTCAATCCCAGTTCCCTCTCCCTCCTCTCCTCCGATACCCCACCTCAACTAACACCTCAACTAATACCCTTTCTGCTCCCCAGGGAGGGTGAGGCCTTCCATAGGGGGGTCTTTAGAGTCTGTCATGTCCTTTGGGATAGGGCCTGGGCCCACCCCCATATGTCTAGGTTCAGGGAGTATCCCTCTATGTGGAATGGGCTCCCAAAGTCCATTCCTATGGTAGGGAAAAGTACTGAGCTACTACAAGAGGCCCCATAGATTTCCGAAGTCTCCTCACTGACACCCACGTTCATGGGGTTTGGAACAGTTCCATGCTGGTTTCCCAGCTATCAGTCTGGGGACCAAAAGCTCCCCTTATTCAGGTCAGCTGTTTCTATGGGTTTCACCAGCCTGGTCATGACCCCTATGCTCATCACTCCTTCTCTGCAACTGGTTTCTGGTTCAGTTCAGTGTTTAGCTATGGGTGTCTGCTTCTACTTCCATCAGCTGCTGGATGAAGGCTATAGGATGGCATACAAGTTAGTCATCAATCTCATTATCAGGGGAGGGCATTTAAGGTAGCCTCTCCTCTGTTGCTTAGATTGTTAGTTGGTGACTTTGTTAGTTGGTGACATCTTTGTAGATCGCCAGACATTCACTAGTACCTGATTTCTATACTAAACCTATAATGGCTCCCTTTATTATGTTATCTCTTACCTTGCTTTCCTCTATTCTTGCCCCAACTCAACCTTCCTGCTCCCTCATGTCCTCCTCACCCCTCCTCTTCTCCCCCTCTCATTCTCATAGCTCCCTCCCCCTCCCCCCATGCTCCCAATTTGCTCAGGAGATCTTGTCCCTTTCCCCTTCTCCAGAGGACCATGTATCTCTTAGGGTCCTCCTTGTTTCCTAGCTTCTCTGGCGATATGGATTGTAGGCTGGTAATCCTTTGCTCTATGTCTACAATCCATATATGAGTGAGTACATCCCATGCTTGTCTAGAGAATTCCATTGAAGAAAATCAACAGACAATCAATCAGCATTTGTAGCTGAGGCTAGAACATTATTGTCACACCCACTGTCCAGCAAGCTGCCTTGTGTTACAGCCTCATTTGGTCACACCTCAAGGGACAGCACAGCTCTAATAATACTGAATGTTCCAGTGATGCCATCTGACGCTACTTACTTATTTTGTCCTTTTTAGAATAAAAACACAACACAAATACAAACCATTAGGAAAATAAGAAAAGTCTATAGGAAATCAATGGCCCTTTTCTCTGAAGTCTCTGAGAAGGTTCCGACTCAGGAATTTCTTAATGATAAGGCTTCCGGTGGAACTTTGAAGAACTATCATTGCATGTTTTTCCCTAGGACAAAAATAAAGGGCTTATTTTGAGAGATCCATGATGGAGTCTTAGTGCTTGGAGGCTTAACTGAAGAAACAATTGATTTCCCCATTAATATTTTAACCTTCTTGAATGATAAGAAAGTAAAGTCTAACCTGGTTTTTAAAATACGCTGCTTAAAAACTGTCAGGCAAGCACACATTTGATTCAGTTGAGGTTGAGGATAGAAAGGAACAGGCCTGGGTCTGGGCCTAGGGTGGAAGGCTGAGTGAGTAAAGTGCTGGCTATTGAAAGTTTGAAGACCTCAATTTAATCTCTAGGATCTATCTAAAGAAGCCAGCCTTGTTGATGCATGAGCATAATTCCAGCACTGTGGAGGCAGAGGTAAGTGAATGCCTTGGGATCATATCACAGGTCAGCCAGTTTAGCCTAACTCATGAGCTCTAGGCCAATGAGAGACCATGTTTCAAAAAAAAAAAAAAAAAGGATGTGGATTGCATTTCTCAGGAATGACAACTGAGCTTGTCGTGTTGCTTTCACAAGCATGTACACACATGTATGTACACACACACACACACACACACACACACACACACACACACAGACACACACAGACACACACACACACACACACACACACACTATGAATCAGGATTCCTCAATAGTGGAAATTTGTGCCTTTGGGGCTGAGTTATAGAAGATCTGTCGCATGCATTGGAGAATGGTTTGAGTACTCTCTGTTTCTCACTGCCTAAATGTCAGCAACATATCCCTGCTAGGACAGTTGTGCAACCAAAAGTATCTCTGGATGTTGCCCGAGCTGATGGTAACCCACAGGGCATGTAGGAGGACTGTGGCCAGGGGTCTGAAGTCCAAAAGTCAGGGGGTGACTTATCTCTATCATATGAGTTGAATTATCAAGGCTCAAACATGCCTCCTGGAGCCTAGAATTATTAATGGAACCCTCTGGAAGTTGGCTTCTAAGTGACTGATTGAGGTCTATTTCAAGACCACATCGTGTGGTTTTACAGTATCTCCCCTTCATGTAAGAGAACTTAACCAGGAGGTTCAGTACTTAAGAAGAATGTTTTAAAATGTGTGCCAGGATTTATCCTGAAAAATTAAAAAGCTAACTAGGAAAATAGTTTAACTGCTGAGCTAATTAAACAGATTTCTCTCTAATAAATGAGGGTCAGCTTGTCTTGACTGATAGAACAAAACCACAACCACACCAGGTCAGAAGCATCTGTATTTGGTCCTCAAAAACTTGAAGAGATTAAAATAAAAACAAGAAGAGAATAAGCAGGCTATGCCATCTGTGTCCTAATGGGTTTTCGTTTGGAATTATTTGCAGTAGGAAAGAAAGATGCAGAGTGCAAATCTTTGGAATTCCTAAAGGAAGGAGTTATGAAAAACTTTGTGGGTAGCTTCAAGGGCTGAAACCAAATCTCTTTAAAACTTGAATTCAGAGTATTGTCATTGTCTCCTGCTGACAAGTATGAATGACATGCAGTATCTATAAAGGTGTCCGTGTTGTCCCATGCCCATAGCTCTTCCCTCTTCAAGTAAAATGCTTTACACACACACACACACACACACACACACACACACACACACACACACAGTGTGTGTGTGTGTGATCAGAAACACCACCTTCTTTTTTAAATTAATTTTTATTTAAATTAGAAACAAGTCTGCTTCACATGTCAGTCCCAGCTCCCTCTCCCTCTCTTCCTTCCCCACCCCCACCAACTCCCCACCCCATTCCCCTCACCCTGCTTCCCAGGGAGGGTGAGGCCCTCCATGCAGGATCCCCAAAGTCTGTCATATCATCCAGGGCAGGGTCTAGGCCCTCCACCATGTATCCAGGCTGAGAGAGCTTCCCTCCACATGTAATGGGCTCCTAAAGTCTATTCCTATGCCAGAGATAAATACTAATCTACTACCAGAGGCCCCGTAGATTGCCAAGGCCTCCTCACTGACACCCACATTCAGGGGGTCTGGATTAGTCCCATGCTGGCCTCTCAGCCGTCAGTCTGGGATCCATGAGTTCCTCCTTGTTCAGTTCAGCTGTTTCTGTGGGTTTCACCAGTCTGGTCTTCACCCCTTTGCTCATCACTCCTCCCTCTCTGCAACTGAGTTCCAGGAGTTCAGTTCAGTGTTTAGCTGTGGGTGTCTGCCTCTGCTTCCATCAGCCACTAGATGAAGGCTCTAGGATGGCATATAAGGTAGTCATAGATCTAATTATCAGGGAAGGGCATTTAAGGTAGCCTCTCCACTTAGATTGCCAGTTGGTGTTATACTTGTAGATCTCTGGAAATCTCCCTAGTACCAGATCTCTCCTCAAACCTATAATGGTATCTCTTTATTATGGTATCTCTTGTCCTGCTCTCCTCTATTCTTCCCCCCACACTCAACCTTTCTGCTCCCCATGCCCTTCTCTCCCCTCCTCTTCTCCCCCTTTCTTTCTCCCAGCTCCCTCTCCCCTCCCCCATGCTCCCAATCCATTCAGGAGATCCTATCCCCCTCTCCTTCTTTGGGGTACTATGCATATCTCTCTTAGGGTCCTCCCTGTTTCCAAGTCTCTCTGACGGTGTGGATTGTAGGCTGGAAATCCCCTGCTCAATGTCTAAAATACATATATGAGTGAACACATACCATATTTGTCTTTTTATGACTGGAAACCCTACCTTCTTATTAAAAATTCAGAGAACATTCTGAAGAGCACATGTTCTTGCCTTATATAATTTTGACCCATTAAGCAGTATAATGAATAAATTAGGTCATCTTCTTTGCCGCCAAAAATTGAAAGGGGGGCAGGTTTGTCCCTTGTCATAATTTTCACATAGTTGCCAAGGCCTAACAAAGGGTTCTTTTGACCTGTGCATAAGCATTCTGTCTGCCTTTGTTTCACAGTAAGTGGCCAGGAACATGTGCTTTCTTATTGAATCCTGCTCTTCTTTCAGATGGACGGGAAACACTCACTGCTACTATGCCATTGACACCACAAGCCACAGATGTGGCATCCCTTGTTTGCTACAAGGCTGCCGTGAAATTCTTTCTGGGCTCCTGTGATGGACCACTGTGTACCTGAATACTTGCATGATCTGTCATGCTTGGCCCTTTGCATTTGGGAATGAGCTTCTTGAATTCTATTATGCATGGTTAAATGGTTAAGTACCCATTCATTCTGTTCCTATGAAGAAGGGCGTCTATAGAACTCATCCGCTTGATTTTGGAACTGGCAAGGCCAACAGTTAAATGAGCTGCTTGGTGATTGTAACTGTTCATGACCTTCAAACATCAGGTTGTAGTCATTCCACTGTTTCATAGCTGAGTGATGGGAAATACACACCAAGCAAAGAATTACACAGAAGGATGTGAAATTCTTGTCTTTTTTGAGTAGGGCTCCTGGACCATGGCATTATTTTGAAATGGATGAATCTTTTTGTTGAGTGACCTCCCTGTATCATTGCCTTGCTGCATCATTGCATGTACCGGGTGTATGCATTGCATACACCGGGGAATCTCTGTGTTCTACTAGGTGATAACAGGAAACTTTGCACCTTTCTCCTCTAGAGTGACCCCCAAAATGTCTGTAGAAGTTTCCAAATACAAAAATTCAATAAAAATGAGACCCAAGAGGGTGCTAAGCAGACAGAGATCAGACTATCACTTGAGCATATGATCAGATGATTGAATAGGGCCTGAATCCTTAAGAAAGATTTCTCTAGAGCTATGATCTGTGCCATAGCTCCAATGATTCCTGAGTTAACTAATCAAAGAGAGGCATCCATTCATTATCTAAGGAAATACCTAGTAAATCCCTACAAGGTGCTGATGTTACAGCAGTAAATAAATGAACCAAACCAAACCAAACAAAAACCACACGCTTTGAAATTGCCCTTTACTAAGAAAATACAGTTAAAGCCAGATAAACAAGCAAAACAGAGAATGTGGGGTTTTGTTCCCCTAGGGAAAACATGGAAATTTATTATCTGAAGGAGGTGACCATTTTGTTGGTCCTGGAATAAAGAGAAAGAGGTATCCCATGCCAAGAGCCTGGAATTGCTGAATGCCAGGTAGAGAAACCCATGGTACTGTGCATAAAAGCTAACTTTAGGGAAGAATTTAATAATTTTCATACTCAAACCTGAGGCCTGATTCCATTCATGTGGAATCCTGACTGTAGCACTGAAAACTAAAATGCAGAATTATTTAATGGCCCAGCAGCTACTTGAATGGCACCCGTTTCTGGAATCCATTTAGATCCAAGGGGACCTGCACCCACATTGCCACCAACACAGCAGAAACCAGAGATGCACTGTTCGTAGAGTGAGCATTGTCATGGTTTCCAGGGCAGTTCCTTCACAATCATGTAGACTGAGCACTCTAGTAAAGCATTCATTGGCTATGGCTTATGGATAAATGGAAAGACTCTTAAAATGTCGTGGGCTATAAATCTACACCCTTTTCCTTAGAGATCAAATTTACCCATGAGATAAACAGCCCACAATTCCTGTTAATGGCATCTGCAAGATTGTTTTATAATGATGTAGGCAATTGACAAGATCATTTAAAAAGAAGTAATGTAGAAATGTATCCAGGGGCTGTGCTTTCTAATAAAAAAAGGTTGCTTTCCATGATGTACAACATTTAGCAAGCACCCTCCCTGTATTTATTTTTATTCAAATAAAAGCAATTTCCAAATTCTGGCTCCTCACATCCATGCCAATAATTCAGAGGACTCAGAGGTCATGGCTACTAGGGAATTTTAAGCTGGAAATGTGAACTATCCTAGTACACTAACAAAGAAACTGCAGCTCAAAAATGCTGAATGCCTCATGGGTTTTCAACACATTGAAGAGAGCACTTCATGCTTTTCTCAATTGTCCTTGCTCCTGTTTCTGGCAAGTTGTAACAGCCACAGACATTTGACACATTCTTCATTATTTAATGGTTGGATTTACTTTCATCTAAAACCACAACACAAGATGCCAATTCCTTCAAAAAGTGTTGTTAAGCGGCACAGTTTTAGAAAGCCAATGGTTACTTTCCATATCACATGAAAAAAACTTCAGTTGGTATATACTCTCTGTGCATGGTACTGGTTTCATGAGGACATTTTCAGACAATCATATAATGTACTAAGAGCCTATTCCCCTAGGCCCATCCCCATCTCGCCTCTCCTTAATCCTCTGCATTTTCCTAGGTTTGCTTTTACTTTGGCTCCACAGATACATACAAACTTATTTAATCTATACAAAATCTAGAATCCATAAATTAAAAAAATCATTCTTTCTGAGACTGACTTGGTTCACAAAATAATCTTGTTTCGTTTTTCTACAAATGACATATTTTGTTTTTCTTTATGACTGAATGAAACTCTATTGTGTATATATACTGCTACTTTTTTATTTCAATCTCCATCCTTTTGAGGTATTTCAAAGCAAGAACTTTAACCTTCCCTTCTGAAACATGTCACTTAAAACATTTTTCCATACCAAAGTTTTCCAGTAGACTCCATGCGATGCCAGAAAGATCAAGAATCCTGGACTGAGAAGAAAGTAGAAAATGTTCTCTACCTTGACCCTGGATAATAAGAAAATTACCAGCTTAAAACTTATTGCCAATGTTTTCAGTAAAATTAGCTCATTTAAATGTTTTGAAATAAAATAATTAGGACCTTAAAAATGACCAACTGAAATGGACAAATGGAGTGTAGAATATCATGAACTGGTTAAAGATTAAATTAGATTCATATCCATCACCTTGGATAAATCTTTAAAGGCTGTTATTAAATGAAACACACAGACTAATGGATGGAATGATAGAAGCATGCATTTTCAAACTACAGATTGCTATATTAAGAACTATTCATAGATACATATGTACACACACAATATTGGATAGATTCAGACAAATTCATGCTACTAGTTACTCGTGGGAAGTTGGAAAAATAATTTTGGGAATAGGAGACAAAGGGAATGTCAGCTTTCTCTCATGTTTTACTTTGATTAAAAACAAAGGCTAAGGGGAGGGGGAAATGTATAGCTCAATAAGAACAAGGTAAAAAAATAAATAAAATTTAAAATGGAAAACACACACACACAAGAACAGCTAATGCTGAGTGGTAGTTGTGTGTGCTTGCTATAGAAAAACAATACAAAAGCAAAAACTTTATTCTGAAAAGTAAAAGGAAGTAATCTCAGATAGATCATGGAGGTTTCCAGTTTCTAAAGCTCCTAGAAAAATTATCTCCACTCTTTCTCAGAGCGTTGGGTCCTGGCAAGTTTGCTATGTGTTTTGTTTGCTTTGGCAGCACAAGCTAAGACCTGCAAGACTCTGCATGAGCTTTTACCATAGCTGACTCATGGTGTGTTCCTCTTTCATCATTGCTGATTCATGGTGTGTTCCTCTTTGGTGGGCATCTACTCCTTACACTCTTTAGAGTAGTTAAGATGCTACCCCTCAAATATTGTTTACCTTTCTCTAAAACTGGCAGGATTCAGCAAGTGAGAGGGAACATAGGGAAGTATAGGTGCAGAAAGTTCTTCAAAGTACATGAGCAAAAGTGGAACCCAACTAGCCTTATCAACACTAGAAATGATTTAGAATAGGTGATCATGTGAATAATCTTCAAAGCCAATGAATATTGGTGAATTGACTTCAAAGCCATTGTCATTATTTTTTTTAAACAATACACAATGTTTGAAACCATGTAATTGGGAATATCACTTAAATCTTAGCAAGAAAACAGAAGCAGATGTTTGTATTGGAAAAGCCCTAGGCTAGAAGCCAAGCAAGCGTTCTTCAATTTCCTGTGATCTTATTTTGTATTCTTCTGCAAATTATCTCCATGTTCTGAGCCTCACTTTTCCAATTTTCAAAAGGCAGAGTTTGGGAGAGGTTAGTGATCCAACTTGGGCCCCTTGAGTTCTATCAGGACTGCAGATAGCTTTTGTTTGATTAATTATTTTTAAATGGCTTCAAATTAATTGCTACCATTTAATAATCAGAGATTTAAAAAAATAAAATCCCAAATAATGGATCGCTATTGTTTTAATTGGGGTGTGGGGGATACTAGGCAGCAGGGGACCCTGTGGACAGAGTGCATGTTTCCCACTTGCAGTGGTCTCCACTTTGTCATCCTGACCCTCTTGGTTTAGTTGTTTTTCATGTTATTGTAACAAAATAACAGACAGGAAACGACTTGACAGAGGAATGGTTGTCTTCAGCTTGTGCTTTGAGGGGAGATCCACTCTACAGTGGCAAAGAAGCCATGGTGGCAGGAATAGGAGGGTGTTGGCCACACTGCATCCACAGTCAGGAAACACAGTAAACAAGAAGTAGGGCTAGGCTGTGAAATCTTTCCAGGCTCCCAATGACCCATTTCCTGCACTGATGTTCCACATCCTAAAGCTTCCACAACTTTCCAACACACGGCCATCACCTGGGGACCAAGTAAGTTTTCAAACACATGAATCTCTGGGGGAATATTTCTAACTCAATCACAACACCTGTGCTCCCATTGATTTTTTTTGCCCAGTCCTAAGCATCTGGCTTAATCACCCTTGAGCACAATGTTCTCCCAAATCCTCCAGGTTTTGTCAGAGAAAGGGTGTTGGTGTCAGTCAACAAGGCATCTCAAATGAAACAGGCCTAAAGGAAGATGTATCAAAGCCACACACACACTGGAAGACCCCCTCCTGGCCAAGACAGAAGTTGCAAGAAAACTATATTAAGCTGACGAAACTTTTAATGAACATACCCTCCTTTTCTTTTTACATTATCATCCATGTTGTTTATACTAATCACCCTGCACAATGTAAAAATAATGCAATTGATGTAATCATCTGAATCAATGACAGCCAAGTTGGTAGAACTTCTGCTTTGCTTTGTTTTTAAATAAAACTGTAACTTTTTGATGAAATACCATCAGAAGCATCAAAAGAGATCATGACATGTTTGTGGAAAACTAGTTCAAAATTCTAGAATAACATTAGACTCTTTACTACACACCTGCCACTCTTTGCTAGACCTTCCTTGCATGCTTCAATCATCTACAATAGCAAAGATGATCCAGGAAGACACAATCGATGAAGTAAGCCGGGATCCAAAGGAAAAACACCCTATGATCTTGCTTCTCTGTGGAATCTACACACATTGAGGGCTGAAGCCTATCTCAGCGGTTGGGCATTTGCAAATCGTCTGCAGAGTCCTGAGTTTCAAGTCAGCACTAAATGAGAAGTTGAAAATGGAAAAGCTCATGTTGAGCCAGGTAGATGCTTAGTGGGTAAAGGTGCTCATTGCCAAGGCTCATGATCACCGATGTTTTATCCCAGGGACCCACATGGTGAAAGGAGAGAAACGACCCCAACAAATTATCCTCTGACCTCCACACATGTAATGTGGCAATGCAAACACACACACACACACACACACACACACACACACACACACACACACACACACACAGACTGCCAAAGTAAATAAGTGAATGTAATAAAACTTTATGTCCTGGTGCTAGAGAGCATGATGGTGGTCACCAGCCACTAAGTTTCAATTAAGTAGAATTTTAGGTAGCTGGGTATGGTTAACCACCATGTACTATGTATATCAACATGCTGTAAGAGAAGATTTTGAATGTTTCACTATATAGAAGTTGTAACTAAATACACTCATTTCCCTGACTTGATCATGAAACATCATATTCATTGAAACATCGTTTTGTCTCCCTAAGTGTTACAATAATAATTTTTCAATTAAAAACTGAAAATATCCCTTTAGAACTAGTAGAATGGTGTCAAACCGTGGCCTGGGTCTGGAATCCTCTCTCCAAATATACTCAAGGATGCCTACCAACTCACAGGCTTAGGTTAACATCTCCAAGTTTTAACCATTAGTGAAAAAACAAAGCAGAATGACAACAACAAAATCCTACCACACAGGCCAGAACTAACACTAGCCTGTAGCTGTAGCCTCCGCAGGACAATGATCTCTGCAACACCATCATTGAGTTATTTCCCTGTACAGTTTGGGATCTTTGGGATCACATAGCATGGAGGCAGAATGGTAAAAGAATAGTTGTGTATATCTCCTATAATGTCCTTGCCCTTTGCAGGGAAAGATGATGCTGCCTGAGTACTCCGATGTAATATTTCATCAGATCTTCACTCTCCTCTCAGGCTAACCCATAAGGGGCTGGATTGCTGCACTGGCTGCTCTCCAAGGCATTTCAACCAGTTAAGTAGCAAAGGAGCATTATTAAAAAGCATTTTCACATGTGGAGGGCATGGTGATAGGCCCTTAAAAGACAGTTACATATGCATTTCTGTGAGGTTCCCATTCAACTATATTACTTGCATAATGTGGAAGCAACAGAGAGAAGCAGCCCCGTGGCTCATGCCCATGTTCCCAGCTGAGCTACAGCAAGAGTCACAGTAGACTGAACATTATGAACTTGCTAGTGTTTGACCCTGGAAGGCAATTTCCCATGATTAAACCTAATATCCACCCTGGTTTAAACAGCATTATCTAAGTTTTCATATTTTGTTGTAATTTCATGCACTTAAAACACTCATTTTGTGTGTATTCATGTCACATCAAAGGCCCCAAAATTAGAAATACTATTTTATGTTATATGTGAATGTAAAACACAATAGCCTTTGAGACCTTATTGGAAAGAGGCGATTTGGCTTCATCTTGTTGTATGTGAAAAGACCCTGGGCTTAATGGAAAGATGAAGCCATATGACAATAAACATCTATAGAGGCAGCAAGGAACAGCTTACCCTTTGTTAGTTACAATGTACATTTTGTGTCTTTGGGATGGAGAGTCTGTGTAGAGCTTAGGTAGAAATGTCTGATGTTCTGTCTCCTCCTCTGTCTCCTTGTCTAGAATGGGAAGTGTAGGAGTGAATGCTTTCTAAGGTACGTAATTAAATGACTTCCCATATATCCAGGGAACCCGAGTGTGGCTATTCTCATCACATATGAATGGACACTTGCTCACTTGCAAGCCGTTAGCTACAAAACATCAGAGTGCTATGTGTTCTTTTATCCCAAATTTGAGTGATCAGCAGGAAAGCTTTGGAGAGTGCTAACTCGCTAAAATTAAAATCTCACTGCAGGGAGAGTATGACCTTCTTGTAACCTTGTCTTTCAATTTTTACATAAAGCAAACAAAAAAGAAAATCAAAGAAGCTTAATTGGCATGGGTGAATACGACACAGCCCATCAATAAAATATTTGGTTTACATATGTGTTTGCACATGTATTTTTTTTGGGGGGGGGCGGTTCAAGGCAGGGTTTCTTTGTGGCTTTGGAAGCTGTCCTGGAACTTAATCTTGTAGACCAGGCTGGTCTCAAATTCACAGAGATCCACCTCCCTCTGCCTCCTGAGTGCTGGGATTAAAGGCCTGTGCCACCAATGCCGGTAGCACATGTATTTTTAAAGTCTGAAGTATATAGGTGAAAGATGCTTATCTGGAATAGTGAACTTGTGGGGACTTTTTGATTTCTATCACACATACTTAGTTGTATTGTCAAAAATGTCTCTAAATGAGAGGCTGGAGAGATGGCTCAGAGACTGGCCACTGGCTGCTCTTCCAGGGGACCTCTGTTCAATTCTGGGCACCCACATGGCAGCTCACACCTGTCTGCAACTTCAGTTCCAGGGGAGTTCTTCCAGACTCTGTGGCCACTATGCATGAAAGTGGTAAACAGATATACATAAAAACAAAATGCCAATACACAAAAATGAAAAAATCCATTAATCCAAATAAATGAATACTTTTGAAGTCTTCTAATTTGGATATTTATATACATGTCCTTATTAACACAGTAGCTCAATTTTGTATCACACATACCAAAACACTCCTTTATGCTGTGAAAAACTAAGATAGGACTGGAAAGGAAGACAAGAAATTTCTAACAGTCTTGCAACAAACCTGTTTCTTTTGGTATAATTGAATTGTTAGTCGGGCCTTGATTTTTCACCTGTAAATTCTGTATCCAGGTTCTTGATGTTCATTGCTGTCATTTTGACCATAAATATTTGCCTCATATCTATTGAATTATCTGAAGAAGAAAAACCTTTTATTGGACTCATTGCAATGTTTTTCCATCCTGCCCAGCATGGAGTCACACATTTACTGATTTTACAAAAACTTCAAGAGGTGTTAATTACTTTTTTGAAACACAAATATTATTTTTATTATCTAGATGTTGTCCCACTTGGATTATCTTACCATCCCTATTTAAATTAGACACATATATTTACATATTGTTTGTATATTTGAAAACAAATACCAGGGCTGGAGGGATAGCTCAGCCGTTAAAGGATAGGCTCACAACCAAAATACCATATACAACCTTTAATGATTTTGGTTCACTTCTGTTTCCTCCCAAGTTTTTCGACAGCATCTTCTAGAGAATTGACTGGTCAAAACAAAAGGCATGATTCTTTGTACCAAGACTTAGTGTAAGGCTTCGTTTGCTTCACTCTGGGTATGGCAACCATTATTTTTCCTCACTCTGACCAAACACCTGGCAGAAGCAAACAGGAGCAAAGATTAACTTGGCTCACAGTTTCAGAAGGCCCTTTCAGTCGTGGCCGGAAAGGCATGCCGGAAGGCAAAGCCATGTTCATTGTAGCATCATGACTTTACCACAGGGCGGAAAAGCAGAGAGCTGGTGATCTAATCCAGGCTACCACCTTCAAAGATCCACCCTAGTAACCTATTTTCACCAGTTAGGTCCCACCCTCTAAAATGTCTTCTTCAAAATATCCCCCGCCTAGGAGAAAACACAGGCTCAAAATGTTAGCTTATGGCAGGGCGGGGAAGATATTTTTATACCCATTGAAAGAGAGTTGGAATGGTTTGCAAGTTTACAGATGGGTACTACCTCCTCCCAGGGTCCTGTTCTCAGGCTGGTCAGCTGACCTCTATGTCTCGTGTTCTTCCTCAATAGATGTCCAAAAATAGAGGTCCATAAACCCAACTGACACTGAATGTGCTCCTACTATGTGTTAAAGCTGAAAATGCCAGGTGTGGACCTGGTTGTATGGGGCTTCCTTACCTTCTACCTTTGCAGGGGTGGGTAGTAAGGGATGGGGGGGGGGAATGGGAGGGGAGTGAGATGCTGTCACGTGATCTGTTTACACAGCTCAGGTCTGAGAGGGCAAGTAATTACCACTCAACAAATGTTAGCTGTTCATTCAGTATTTTCTATTTAATGGAAAGCAAACAGCCCATTCAGCACCAGAAGAGAATTTAATTAAAACTTACACCAGGCACGCATAATATCTATCACACATCAAGCCATCTCAAGTGTCTGTCACTCAGATCGCGATGCTCGTTCCCCTTTCCATCAGCAGTCACACCAGGGCCAGCAAAAACAAGGTCCTCTCCGGCTTCAAACCCTATGTAGGACTGTGATCTGTTGAGAAGAAAGGAAAGAGATAGGCAGAAGAGTAGGAACAGAAGAAAGAATCCAAGAAAGAGGAGAGGAGATAGGAAGAAAGGGTCAAAACCCAGCATTGCAGAAACATTAAATATTCACAAATGATTAGTCAACTAACTGTTTAACAAAACACAAAGCTACATAATTGTGAGGTTGAAGATAATTAGTTTTGTAATGGGTTTACTTTGAAAAATTAATTAACAGCTAGTATGTAAAGAAATGACGTGTGTGTGTGTGTGTGTGTGTGTGTGTGTGTGTGTGTGTGTGTGTGTGGATGCATTTAAGGAGCTTTGGAATTCGCTTTTGTCCAGCCCAGCCTTACCAACTTTGGCGTTCTACTTGTCGACTTATTTGGATAAAACAGAAAATGTCGTAGTAGGGGGTCTTTCATGAATGGTCTTTTCCCAGTGAATGCATTAAGCTCAGCATCCGATCAGATTGCGACCTCTGCTCTGTTATTATTAGCTGTTTAGAGGGAATCCCTCTGAGCCTTCAAATAAAGTGCAACACGGTACCCCTGTTGAGTGAACAAATGTAAAGTCATAAATGTCTAGTGTGGGACAGTATCAGACACCTCCTCCCCTTTCTTCTTTCACGCAGAGCAGCCATCAGATTGCAGGAGTCTCGGATCTAGTAATTTCTACAGCCCCACTGAAGTCCTTGTAGACACCTTACATTTCCCACCGTCTCCCTTTATTCTAAGGTCCTGGGCTGCCTAAATCTGTGAAGCGCAATCGAGAGTCGCACAGCTTTTCGAAGTCGGGGCGATGCAGAGGGGCGAGCTCTCTAGCCTCCTAACTGCACCCTAGGATCCGCTTGCGCTGGGTGCCCGCTGTCTGTGCGCGCGCAGGCGGCCAGGCGAGCTGCAACCGCGGGGCCGAGCGCCCCCTCCCTGCTCCGCTCCCCCTCCTCCTCCCGATACAATGACTGGGCCGGAACAGCGCATCCGCCGAGCCTCATTGGCAGGGCCGCCCCGGCCCCCGGAGAGGCGACGGGCGGGGGCAGCGCTGAGAGAGCGGTGGAGAGACCCGGCTGACAGCGGTCAGAGGCTGGACCGAGGGACGCGGGGACACTCGGAAGGCGGCTCAGGGCTCCTCCGCGCAGTGTGGGGATCCTGGTGAGGACGCCGGGCCAGGGGATGCTGCGGGCTCTGGCTGCCCGGCTAGCCGCGGCGGAGTTGGGCTGTGTGGCTCCGACGCTGAGCCCAAGCCTGGGCGGAGAGGAGGAGGACCGAGAGGAAGACAGCCGCCGCGGGGGAAAGCGCCGCGCGCCCCGGAGTTGCGGGACTGGCGCGGAGCGGGTTCCTCGGGTTCCGCGCGGAGCGCAGAGCAGACAATAAAGTAGCAAGGCGACAGCCCCGCGCGCCTGAGGGAGGAGGCGGCTGAGCAGGTAAGGTGGGTTACTGTCCCAGGGATGTCGGAGCGCGCTGTCACTGGAGGAGGAGGCCGAGGTTCACCTCAGGGGCGCAGAGTGCGCCCCCAGCGCGGCGCGCAGGCTGGGGACCCACAGAGAAGGTCCCCAATCTCCTGCCACCGGGAAGCCCCGCCCCAAGGCTCCCGGGCTGGTGCAGCATGGATTGGAGTTCCTAGGCACTTGGCGCCGCGCTTTGGTGGCTCTAGCGGTGTGGTGACAGGAAGTTTGGCGGGTTCAAGGCTTTGATGCTGGTGGGGTTTGCGAACGCGCCGCCTGGGACTGTGCGCTCTTTGCTTTGTTGGGAGGTAGGGAGAAGCACCTTTGAATCCCAGACCCGGTTGCTCGAAGATGCCCTCGGAAGGCGGTGGAAAGAACAGAGGGGTCCCTGGCGTTAGCCGAGGACACCCAGGGTTTGGCTTGGCTTCCCTTTGTAAATAGGCGTGTCACATCCTAGGCGCGCCTGTATTAGAGAGGCTGTGTGCGTGTGAACCTCTCTCTCCCTGACAATTTTTCTGGAGTATTTCACTTTTCATTTTCACCCCCAAGAAAGCATATTTAATCCTAATTTGAGAAGTGCTATTTCGTTTGGACTAGAGGCCAAAGTCTCTTAAAGATGCTCCTGATTAGAGCTGGGTCCCATTTACAAAGGGGTAGAGCTGGGCTCCAGTCTGAGAATTCAGTGGCAGGAGGAGGTCTCTCCTTCTCCTTTGTGTGGCCGCTTCCTTCCTTCCAGATGTGAGAGGGTTGGGCTGGGCGCTTCTGGGTGCGGTAATAATTATCCTGAACATTCCTGAGATCTGCTAGGACTTGTAAACATACCAGAGCCAACTCCTCTGAACTTTGCGGGCTGACTTGATGTGTTTGCTGGTACCCAGAGAGTCATGACTACAAGGTGGCCCCTTGGGTAAGGAAGACCCCACCGGGATGACAGCCACAGTCTCAGGAAAACTGCATGATTCTTCAGGGTTAGCCTGAGCTTGCCCCAGAAATGTAGCAGCCAACCCAGAGGATGTGTTAAAGATTACAGGGCAATCCCTGACATGCTGATTCTTGTCCCAAAGGGAGTGGATCTGAGGAACTTCCAAAGCCAGTGTCTGGAGGGGAAGAAAAGCCTCTTCGCCTTACTTAACCCTCTCAAGCAGTTCTTTGATCTGTCATACACAGTGTACTGAAAAAAGCTGGGGAGCTCTGTGTCAGGGAGCCCCGCAGTCAGTCTGCAGGCATGGTGAATAGTCCACACGATGGTAAAGCAAACCCTAGAGGGAGGACCATCCCATTAAGGCTTACTAGCTCTCACATAATTTCACGTTAGACTCCTTAGCAGAACTGGGTCACTAGAAGGGACCCCAGTCATGTTCTGTTAATGATTATGAAGAACAAAAAACAATAAACAAAGGAAAAACAATAGCCACCTTGCCTTTTCTTTCATATAAGTTTAAGCTGATACTTAAGAGTTGATGGAGAATCAAGAGTTCTGTGCATTTTTGTTCCCAAATTCAATGTTACAAAATAGCTAGCAGGTTAATCTGTAAACACCCACAAGGCACATATAGGCACTTGTGGTACATATATTTCCCAGAGGAGGTCAAGAAAAACTCAGAGCTTCTTGGAATAGAGAAGATTTGTCACTTCTTTGGGACATTATGCATGTATTAACTAAACACTTTATTTGCTTGTATTTGGTAATGTGGGTGGAAAGTATTTGGATAAGACAACGTTAGAAAATGAAGACATCTATCTATAAGACATTCACAAAGAGGTTTGATTTTTGTTGGCTGCCAAGTTCTCAAAAGGTCAGACTTCAGGGCATGCAAGTGCTTGCCCCAAACATAACTTTCTGCAAATTCACACATTTCCGTGATGGCTACAGAAAAGTTAAGGGGCCTCTTGTAGCAGGTACAGAAATACACTTGAGTCTAAAGAGTCTAGAAAAGTATGGGCGGAGCTACCCTCACCTACAGTCCAGAGTGTGGGACAGGTTGTGAGAAGAGGGTCTCAGAAGTATTTACCATTTTTACTCTCTGTTTCCAGCAAAACTTGGGGCTCCTAGTTGCCCATTTGGGGGCACAGATTTAATTAAGGCTTTGCAGTACCTTTGTGGGAAGAGAATAACCGACAATACAAACAGGGTGCCGCATGGAAGGCAGTTCAAAACACCTGACTGTTTTATCCAGTCTGCAGTAATTTTCAGAATTGCAGAGTTATCTTAGCACATGTAAGTAAAGGCTTGGAGCTTACACTACAAATAATCTCTTTCTCTTCCTCCATCTGCCTCCTTTTCTCTCTCCCTCTTTCCCTCTCTCTTAACATTTTAATTTTGTTTTAGATGATCTTTTTCTTGGTAATGAATTCATTTCTAAATCCTTAGGACTTTCCTCCACCTTCTCTTCTAGTTAATGTGGGTGCTAGGCTGTCAGAAAGTCTTAAGGTGGCAGATTTTAGTTGCTAGATGCTTGATAAAAATGATCTTGGTAATTTGGGGGCCCAAACTTATTTTCTTTGATAAACTGCCTTCCTGAAATTAATATATTTTTTAAAGACAAAGCCAGGTTCTTCCTTATGATCTCACTTTCTAAACTCACAGGATAGTGTTTTTCAAAATTAAGTTCATAAACTGTATTTACTGGTCACAACCAATATTCAAAGACCATATGACAAGAGACTGGCTCCATAAGTTGGTAAGAATTCTGTGGCTTTATGAACCTTTGAGTTGGATTTAGGGGGTGGGGTGATGTATATATTTGGGGCTGCAGCATAGCATGCCATTTCCTTGTAAGTTACTGTCAAAAGTTTGAGTTACAGGCTGTGTGTATCTATCCATACTGTTTTGATAAGTGGGAAATGCAGTTTTAAGTGCATTTGGGAAACTTTATAGACTTCACAAAAGCACTGTGTCTTTTCCTGTGTGTCAGTTTATGCCATTAACAGGTGGGGGTGTATTTTTCTTAGAGATGAAAAACACCTTCAAGGTCTTGTTTTTTTCTCAGCTTTGAAAAGCCCGGCTTTTCTGTCCTGTATATTGGGTGCCTTTCTGTATAAGAGGACTGTATAGTATACCTATTGCTGGCTTAGGTGGATACAGTTTGAGTGTGTCCTTCAAAGCTTCCTGGGCTGGAAGCCTGGTTCCCAGTGTGGCCATATGGAGAAGTTAAGGGCTTTGCTCATAGTGGGCACCAGCTTAGGGAGGGATTGATACAGTGCTTTTAGGACCTGGGTCAGTTCCAGAGAGACAAGACCACTGAATCTCTCGGTCTTCTCACCTTACTGTGTTATCTCTTCCCACCATAGGCTCAAAAGAAGGGCTCATGTGATGTTGAATTGTTAGCCTAACAAACTGCAAGTTCTCTTTGTAGAGTTTCCAGGAAAAAAAAAATCTCAGTCTGGGTGACTTCTCTGGAGGAAGCACCTGTAATAAATGACATCTGGAGTAGAGAACACACCAGACCATGTGACCTGTCACATGAATACAGTTGCTTGGGAAGAGAACTGTACATTGCGGTCTAGGGGCAGGTGTTTCAGCAGAGTACAAGGGCCTAATGAAGACAACTGACTCCTGTTTTCTTTGATGTCCTGCAAAATGGAAGCCGAGCTAAGCTGTACTCCCGCAAATAGGTTATCAATATAGTTTCTCATGTGTGTAAAGAAAACCCAGCTGCCTCTGAACATGGTCAATATCAGGGCTTATGAGATCAAAATGTAGAGCAACTGAAAATGATAAGAGATGTGCTGCTTTCAGTGAGACCTGAGGGGGAACGTGTAGATACGTCAATTAAATATCCACAATACTCCGAGGGATAACCATGCTTGTTTCTGTCTGTATGGGCAGACCTTGGAAGAAGGCATTTATTTTAAATTAACTTTTTATTTTAACGTGATGAAAGTTATTTAAGTTGGTTTTAGAGGAGATTATTTGGAGAGTGTACCCCCTTAAGGCCCAGGGCCAAAGGAGTCCTCCATCTTGCAGCTCTTCAGCCCTGAGCTATTTATTTGGGTCTGTGTTACTTTGCCCTTGGGGAATGCACTGCTTTTAATTGTCTCCTGTCACTTCATATACAATTAACCAGTGGGAAGAGAGCACTAATTGTGCCTGGCTGCAAGGATAATGCTCACTCACAGCAGAGGGTCCTTAGAAGTGGGTTGATCATGCTGACTTGCCTTGGGTCAGTCCTGATTAATTTCTGTGCCTCCAGGATGGATGGCAAATTACATGGTCACCCTGCCTAGAAGGCTATTTTGGATGGCTATGATTAGGGTTTGTGTAATAGTTTAAGTTATTTGATAAAGTATTCCCTCTACTGAGAAGAGCTAAGTGATTATGCTAAAGGATGTGCAGTCATATGGCAAGGGAGAAAGGAAACCTAAGCCATCATTATCAAGATGCTGAATAATTCTGTGTCTGGGATAGTTCTGCCCTGAAACGTTTTTGTCAGTGTCCAAGAAATTTGTTGGTTGTCACCATTTCAGAAGAATGTCAGTGGACTCTAGCGGATACAGGGCAGGGCTCTCACAAAAGTCTACAGTACACTGGACACCCTATACCAAAGAACTGCCAGCCCCCATGTTTGTGGTATGTGCTTGGGTAACCCTTGGATGGGTGACAGTGGGACGATGGAGAATATGATGGTTGTTTTTAGTTGTCAATTTGGAAGGGTTAGAATCACCTGGAGAGGAGTTTCCCGGTAAGGGATTAGGTTGGCCAATGGCTGTTCTCTGAGAGTTTTCCTGGACTAGGTTAATTGAGGTGGGAAAACCCACCCTGCGTGCAGGTGGCACCCAGGCTGAATGAAAAGGAGAGAGTGGGCTACACACTAGCATTATTCTCTGTTTCTGTGTTGTGATGTGATGTGACCAGCTTCTTCACCACTATGGACTCTATCTGAACCGTGGGCCAGAAAGAAAACCCTTTCTCCCTTACGTTGCCTTTTGTCAGAGTATTTGATAAGCAAGAGAAAAGCAACTGAGATGGAAGGAAAGTGTTTGAAGGAAGAGGGTGATGATATGTGAGTGTTCATATTGAGATAATTATTAGGCTATATATTCACATTCTTTAATCTTTTTTTGTGGGTGGAACCATTTTTTTAAAAAAAGTTTTAAACAAGATGTGTTCACCAGAACTGAAGGACCAAACTCCTGATGCCTGGTGATATAACCAGAAAAGGCTCAATAAATAGTAGAACTAATGGTGACCGTATCAACTCATGTTCAGCTACATTAAAAAATTACTCAGCTGTGCCTTTGAAATGTTCATTCCTTGCAGACCCACATTTTATCTGTTTTCTATTACTATAGCAAAAATACCTGAGACTGGATATTATATAAGGAAAAGTTGACTTAGCCCATAATTCTAGAAGTAAAAGCATTGTGTGGGCTTATGCTTAACTTTGATGAGGACAGTGCAGACAACAAATGCTTTTGTGTGTGTGTGTGTGTGTGTGTGTGTGTGTGTGTGTGTGTGTGTGTGTGTGTGTGAAGGGAATACTTGTAAAAAAGAGAGGTCACAAGGCCAGATGAGAAAACGTAATGACAAAATCCATCTTTCTTATAGCAACTCATCCTTGCAAGAACTTACTCCTTGAGGCCCTCCAAGCACCTTGACTCCAGGGTCCTAAGTTCCTTTAGTCCCTATGTCTTAATGGTTGTACCACCTCTCAGAACTGCCAGACTGGGAGCAATGCTTCTAACACACATTATGAGACACACTTAAACCATATTCAAACTACAGAATCCCTGCTCTCCCTCCCTTCTATGACCAAGAAAGCTCTTCCAGAGGTTATGGCTGAACTCAAATCACCCAGTGTTTATTGAATACCCAGAGTCCATGTTGTACTAGTGTTGTCTAGAGTCAAGTGAGGGTCATTGTCAGGAACGTTGGTCCTTGTGTCACATGACCTGACATAATACAACCAACTCCCAAATCTACCTCTGTTCCTTACTAAATGTGTTTTGAACAAGTGGCTCACTCTCCATGCCTCAGGTTCCTCCTCTGTGAGATGGAGATGATCAGAGTTCCTGCTGTATCTGGCTACTGTAGTTCAAGTGATAGAATACTGCCTGATCTTGCTGGTGTATGCAACCTATAGTAAGCCGAGGCTAGGGAGTAGCTCTGTGCTAGAAGGTTCGAGGCTCTGAGTTGGATCCCAGTCTGAGGGCAGGGACAGCAATGGTCAGAGGAAGGGTTTTGGCATCATGAGTCTGAGACACCTGCTTACAGTAACTTTCCTCTTTGATGCATGAGCCTCCCACCTGGTGATGTCAGCAGCATTCATGTGACCTCCACAGGTGCTTTGAGCCTGTTAAGTGATCCCACACAATGTTTCCTTCATCCCCACCAGCCCCGAAGTTACCCACACTTCACAGAGGTGGACATTAGGCCCGGAAAGCACCAGGACTTGTTCATGGTCACACAGCTAGTGAGTGAGAGGCTTAGGGGTGGGTAAATGCTGCCACTTTACTCCAAAAGACTCACCTCATCCTTGTCCCAACACTCACAGTTCAAGAGCCTGGGTGTCTTTCTGGATAAAGCTCACAATAGACCTACACTTTGTCATGTACTTTCTCCTTCCCTGTTATTTATAAAAGACGTTCCTGTGTGGTCTGGCAGTAGGGATTTGTAAAGGGCCACAAATACTACTGTTAATGCAACATTTGTAAGGAACAAGGAAAAATATTCCTTTCTGATTTACTGAATAACCTTTTAGCAGAATAGAATTTTCAGCCATGCAATTTGACATGGGCAGTAAATATAAAACCCTCCCAAATCAGCCCTAAATATTTGGCTGCAGTAAGGAGGCCCCTGGCTTTGAAACTCACCAAGCAGCCTAGACAGTTATTGGAAATAATTATGCCTCTGCCACAGCATGGGGCCCCATCAAAACCCTCCTGCTTCAAAAGGCCTTTCTGGAAATACCAGCATCCATCTTCCAGCTGGTGCTCCCAACAGCCAACAGTGTCTGTGGGGTAGCAAACAATAGATGGGGCCAGGAATTGTTTTTAGCTTTTCCTGGTTGCACCTGACTGAGCCCAAACCATCAATTCAGTCATTGCAAGAGAGCAGAAGGGGCCATATGTGACCAGAATGCCAGGCATCCACAGACACAGAGCTTAAACAGCTAGCTGTGCTCCTGCTTTATCCAAGTCCAGTGCTGTGGCAGAATTCTGCTAGATGAAGAAGAAGCTGGGGAGAAAAGAGGTGAGCTGTGGTCTAGAATTGGCAGTAGCTGGAGAATCAGAGCAGAGGATACAGCTGGATAGTAGAGTGCTTGCCTAGCATGCTCAAATCCCTGGGTTCTAGTCTTGGCAATGCAAGAAATAGGAAAAAAAAAAACACTTTTAGAAAAACCAGTAAGGCAAAGCTCACATCCCACTATGGCACCAGGGTGACATGAGGTGTTGTAATTAGCTGACTGAGTTTGTCAAATGGGTGGTGACACCCACAGCTTGTAAATCTTTGAATCACAAGCATGCACAACACTCATAGCAATAAGCTTTTGAAACTTTAACATTTTTTTAAGTTCCCAGATAAATGTTCTTTTAAAGGGGGAGTTTCTTTGTAGTGTGACTGTTTCAGTAAAATCACTTGCTGTCCAGTAAAAATTGGCTTCTGAATACATCAGAACATAGGGAGCATTTGAGGCCATCACACGATCAAATTGGCTCTATTTAAATGTGTGAAGTAAAAACCAGGGACCTGATAAACTAATGAAAGCCATGTGTCCCAGACTAGGAACAGAGAACCTTGTCCCAGTGAGGCTGTAAGACATAAATTGAGCACATAGCACAGTTATTTGCTCTAACTGTGTTAAATTAATCCAATTTGTATTTTGAGAGAGAGAGAGAGAGAGAGAGAGAGAGAGAGAGAGAGAGAGAGAGAGAGAGAGGGAGAGAGGGAGAGAGGGAGAGAGAAGGAGAGGGAGAGGGAGAGGGAGAAGGAGGAGAGGGAGAGGGAGAGAACATGTTTTTAGTCTACCTCCATGGCCACAGTCTTGCTATCCTTTCACCATCTGAAAGGGTTGGGCTCCAGTTTTCTGGAAGCTGACTGTGACTCAGACAAATAGTAAGGCAATGTTTTTTATTGTTTGTTTTATGAATTGGTTGCTGTAGACAGTTCTAATCATGAGTGCCTCACTGTATTCTCCAGTTTAATCTTCCTCAGGAACTCATATAGAAAAATGCTCTGTGTGAATCACAGAGAAAAGCTGCAAATATGATAAAGGATAGTTTAAAAATGATAGTTGGTCAAAAAGCACACGTGTGCCTAGATTTATGCTTTTGCTATACAATCTGAGAGAAGTACAAGTTCTACTTCCTTCAGACTGCACAGTGCATTTTTCTGCCCTATATGCAGTTTCATTTCTACTACTGATATCCAAGAATTAGCAATACATTTCAGTTAGTACATTCTTTTCCAGGCAACGACCTGCCTCTGTAGTCACATTATCTTTTGCTTGAACTGTCTCTAATGGCACATGCTGGTTTGGTTGGACTGTTTTCCTAACCTGGACAATGTTATTGTGACTACATTTTTTCCTATATTTGGACTTATTATGAGAAATATCAGCTATGGTTCCTTGCTGTCATCCTGCTCTTTGGCAGCTGAATGGTGTGGGGTTGAGTGCCTCTTCAAAAATAGCCACTGACTTTGAGCCACATATGGAGGTGGAGGCAGGTGGGTCAATAAGAGTTCCAGGATAGCCTCTACTACATCTGGAGATCCTGGCTCAAAGATGAATGAAGAAGAGGCCAGTGACATAGCTCAGTTTGTAGAGAGCTTGCTCAGCATGGACAAAACCCAGCACCACAGAAAAGTGAGAGTGGTGATGCAGGCCTGGAATCTCATCACCTGGAAGACAGAAATAGGAAGATCAGACATTCAAGACCCTTCTCTTCTACCCAGTGTGTGTGACAGAGCTTTTCCTGGGGAGATGCAGCACGCATGTTTATTCACCCCAGAGAAGGATCCTATGACAGACCAAAGAATGCATACCAGTGAAATCCAACTTGGTGAACCAATGAGTGTTATTGGGGTTACTTACAGGAATATGGTTAAGGGGTTACTTACAGGAGCATAAATGACTCAGGGACAACTGCATCACCAAAGCCCACCCCAGCATGGGTGACAGCTCCCAAAGCTGGGAAAATGGAGCATACCACACAGCCTGCAGGCAGCTCAGCAGTTTGGAGAGTGTCCTTTACAAGTGACTCTGGTCTAAACCTCTTCTAGGCAGCTTGGCTGGTTTCTGCTTCTTCCAGGAAACTGGTTTGGTCTTGGTCTTCTTTGCAACTTTGCCTATCTGAGTGTTCTGTAACTGTTTCCTCTGAGACTGGACTATTACAACCTGCAAGGAAGCTCCTAAGTTAAACAATGCAAAATAGCTTTGGAAGTTCATGAAACGAACCAGATTCTCTAGACCCCTCTATGCTAGAGTAAGCAATAAAAGCTCAGAGTTCCTACCAGGAGAAGGGCAGTCCAATTGCAAAGAAGACTCAGGCAATCCAAGCCCTGAAGAAGACTATGGGGCCAGATAGCCGCCTGGAAGAAGTGGAAACCAGCCAGGATGCCTCCAAAAGGTTTAGACTGAGACACCTGGAGAAGACACTCTCCAACCAGTTGGGCAGTCTGCAGGCTGTGCAGTGTGCTCTGGGTTCCCAGTTTTTGTGAGCTGTCACCCATGCTGGGTGGGCTTTCGTGGCACAGCTGTCTTTGAGTGATTTCTGCTCCTGTAAGTAACCCCTGCCCCAGATTCCTGTAAGTAACTGTAGTAGTATTTTCTCATCAGGACTGTCAGACTGCAAATAATGACAGAGACTTATTGCTTCCTATTAATTATTAAAGCTTGGCCTTAACTTAGACATTTTCACAACTAGTTCTTCTAATTCAAATTAACTTGTCTTTATTAATCTGCTTTCTTCCATGGGGCCCTGTTACTTTTGCTCTGTACTGTATGTCTGACTTCTTTAGAGTCTCACTTCCATCTTCCGGATCCAAATTGCTGGCTTATCGATGGCTAATTCCAGACAGATAGTCACTTGCTCCACCCCACCCCCCATTCAAGGTAAACTTTATTTACAGTCTGGGGTGCCACAGTGCACTCAAAATATCCAACAACATTTCTCCCTTTTTGTCTAAATAGAAAGGGAAAGGTTTTAACTCTAACATAGTAAAACTATATACAGTAAGAACAATTATCAGGTAAGAATTACATTTACACTATACAGTCCATTTGGATTTGGCAAATATATAGAAGTACTCCATTATCTATCCTGTTTTGGTGAGTCCAAAGTGTTATACTGAAGCCATTTTCTATCCATAACTTATATTACCATCCTAAAAATATCTTTCTAGACCTAAAACCATTTTCTCAGATAAACAATGTAAGCTTGTATGTTTCTCTACCTTACAAACTTTATATCTCTTGTGATTTCTGAATTTGGTAACAAGGAAAATTGTAACTATAACTATCTAGTCTTCACCCCCATCAAACATCTAAGAAGGATATAATATTACCTGAGTAAACAGGAAGTGCAGAGCAAGCAACTTACAAAACTATAGAAATGACAGTCTCTGAGGCTGGACCATCTCAACTATCAGCTTTTTAAATTGTTCTGGATGCAGAATTTTGAGGAACCTTCAACAGAGGCATTCTGGGAGACTGGATCAGCTGGGCTGCTTGTCTTCATTGTTGACTGGTCTTCTATTTTATGAAAACATACAGATTTTTAAAGATAACACATGTATCTGCACTAACACAAGTACAAAATGTGCAATGTGAACAAGTCAGCCAGAGATAATTTTGTGTTCTATGTTTGAGCAGGTAAAAGGCATCTGTTAACTTTATAAGTCTATTTGGACTGTATAACCAGATCTCTCTTCATGTCATATGAAAAGATACCATGTAATAATAAAGCATGAGAACTCTGTAGCCAACAAGATTTATCATGTCTCATCCAGTTTCAGAGCTGTTCTCACAGTAGAGGAATCAGCAAATACATTACCTATCTTGTAGTTTTCCTGGTTTCTTACTTCATGTCCGTAGATATTCTTTTCAGGAGGTCTCCCCTGGTCAAATCTAATCTTCATTAATTTTGACGGAATCCACAGCATTTTGTTTCCTTCTCTGTATGTGCATATCCTTTGTTTCCCCTGCTGCCTTTGACCCCCTTGTCTCATGCCCTCTTTCTAGTACTGTCTCTGTGCTGTTACTGAACTTGCTGTTGCTGCTGCTCCTTCTCAGTGTTCATTACCTCAGCCTTCTCTGATTACAATAGAAGTCAAAAGTAGGCCATGAAAAGGCCATTCAGAAAAGCCTTTTGTTTCCTATGGAAGCAAAACCACAATCTCTCCCCCAATACAACATGTTTTCTTCTAAAGTCTTCTTTCATTCTAAAGTCAAGACATCTTTAAAATATATGGACTGGTTTAATTCAGTAGTTTTTCCACAATCTGATAGCTCTTAGCAGCTGCCACTTTTTGTTCATTAGTATTTAAATAATTCAAAGTTAAGAAAGCATCATACAGGATCCAGATGCCCTGTGTATTTCCATCCTTACCTGGCTTTGTGTTTTATTACTTTACTCCTTATTTGAAGACTTTATTATTTTTAAACAATTTTTTCTACAACTGTCTATCTTCATTTTTTCTTTTTTCAGCGTCTAAGCAATTTTTAAAGCATATTGCACCTTTTTATAGGGTTTTTACCCTTATCTGGACCTTGCTTCACTGTGCATCTGCAGAGTTCTCTGACCACATGAACCAAACTTTAAACTGTTAGGCTGTTGCTGCAGAGTGACACTGGTGCCTGGCTCTGTCCCCCTCAGGTCCTTGAGAGCTAAGTTTTATGCCCCAGGCAACAGGCTCAACAGTTGGGAGCCTCACCTCTGTAGGCTGCTAGCACTGACCCACCTGAGAGACTAGGAACTAGTCTAGGACTAGGAAGCCATGGCCAGCTCTTGTCCAGAGCTTTTCTTAGCTTTCCCTATTAATCTCCATTCTGCCACATGGCTCTTTGACCCCTGTTCTGTACTGTATGTCTGACTTCTTCTCAGAATCTTGCTCCTGTCTTTCTTCTCTTGTCTTCCTGGGTGTCTTCTATATCAAAATTTCTGGCTTCTCTATGGCTAATTCCAGTCAGCTAATCACTGGCCCTGCTCTCTGATTCAAGGTAAACTTTATTGACAGTCTGGAGTGTCACAGTGTGATCAAAATTTCTCACAACAAGGAATCCCCTAAAACTCCTTGGTTTACCAAGTTGGATTTTGGTGTATATCTGTACTTTGGTCTGTCATGGATTCCCTGTCTAGGGTTAATAGATGTGTGTGTTGCATCTCCCTAAGAAAAATTTTGTCACACAACACACAGTGAATCATCGAGGCCAGCCTGAAACTTATGAGACACTATCAATAAATATATAAACAAATTCACAGATTTTGCTTCCCAGAAACAAAGCTCCATAGACTAGTTAGCAGATGGCTGGCAGCTTGCTTAGAACTTCATGCTTAGGATCTTGGCTAAGTGGTCCAACACCCTGGGAAATGAGCAGTGTTCTCCTCACCTTTTACCAGGGATAAGATGGAGGTGGAGCAGATAGACCTAGGATTTGAACCTAAAGCCAGGTCTTTTGCCAGGTAGTAACATGAGCTGAGTAGCTCCTCTCTGGCCTTCGAGTAGCCCTGATTCTCCCTGTGCTTTGAAGGTATTCAGTGCCAGGGAGAGGCTGAGATTAGGTCTGTGCATCTTTGATGCAGTTTTTTTGTTTGTTTATTTGCTCCGCTTTTTGGTTGTTTTTTTTTTTTTTTGACATCTTTTTACACAGGTGGAGTTCTGCTGATTCTTGTGTTTCTGGACATCTTCTGCACAGTTGCAGTTTCTGAAGTTCTTAACTTATGAGTTCAGCTCTGGAACCTGGGGTTTGGGGAAGGATTTTAGAATTTCCTACATTATGATTAAATAGCCTATTTGAGAAACCTGCAATCAGAAGAATGCTTGGTGAATCTATAATGTAGAAGTTGGAAAACCTTTTTTTTCTGCAAAGGGTGAGATCTTAAATATATTGGGCTTCTCAGGCCATATGGCCAAGGTTGCAATTACTTCTCAACTCTGCCTTTGTAGAGCTTGAGAGTCAGTAAAGCAAATAAGGCATGCAGAGGCATGGTAGAGGCTTAGTTAGCAGACACCTGCCTAGAAAACTTGGAGATCAGTGTGTCCCTTAGAACCTGTAAGTCCTATTTCTGGTATCTACTTCTGTGATTAAACACCATTGACCAAAATCAACTCGAGGACGGGAGGGTTTGTTTCAGCTTTATCACAGTTCTTTAGCACCGTGGGAACTTCCATCACTGAGCGAAGTTAGAGCAGAAACCTGGAGGCAGGAGCTGATGGAGAGGCCATGGAAGAGTGCTGCTTCCTGGCTTGCTGCTCATGATTTGCTCAGCCTGCTTTCTTATACACTTCCAGGACTACCTACCCACAGGTGGAACTGCACACATTAGACTGGCTAGTTCCTCATCAATTACTAATTCTTGCTCATAGGCCAATGTGGTAGGGGCATTTTCTCAACTGGGGTTCATTCCTCCCAAGTGATTCTAACTTGTGCCAAGTTGACATAAAGCTAGTCAGCCTACCATGTAAAAGTTTCTGACATGGTGATGCCTCCCTGTAATCACAGTGCTGGAGGGGCCAAGGTAGGTAGATCCCTGTATCTAGATGGCCCATTCTTGGTGAGATCCAAGACAGTGGAGAACCTGACTCAAAACTGTAAGGTAGAAGGCCAGAGAGATGCCTCAGCAGTTAAGAGTGCCTACTGTTCCTGTAAAGAAGCCAGATTCAGTTCCCAACACCCATATCATGAGGTTCACAACTACCTGTAACTCCAGATCTAGTGAGTCTGATACCTCTAGCCTCTGAGGGCACCAAGATTCACCCATACAGATCCACACTTAAACACATAATTTAAAAATGTAACATAAGTCTTTAAAATAATCAATACATAAAGTGGAGAGCTTTATGTGAGAAAGACCCTTATGCCAGCCTCTGACCTCCACATGCACTGACACACACACACATACAAATACTAAATAATATAAAATATTTAACTAATATAAATACTAATATAAAATATTTTATTCATTACATTTATTTAATGTTTATTAAATATTCAAAATTTATGTTAATTATATCAATAATTAATTAACAAAATTAAAACAAAAGTTTTATTCTGGGTGAACCTTTATTTACAGAAATCAAGCAAAGGGAGGAAGTTGCCCCAGGAGCTGTATTTTGCCATCCCCTCTTCAACAGAAAAAAGAGACCATTTTGGGTGTTAAAGTCTGTGTGGGTATGATATTGAGTAACAACAGACTTGGAGATGAGGTCTTGACTACTCTAACTGGGGCAAGTGCTTTAAACGCCTCATTCCTCAGTTTCCTGTCTTCAAGTGTAGACAAAGGAGAGGTCTTACCTTACTCAGTGGCTTTGGGAGCTGACAAATTTATGCTCACACTTCACTTACTGGAGGAGAAGAGATCTGAGAAATGAGTCATGGAGAGGATTTTGTCCTGTACATATCTCAGAGTGCACTTGCACACCCCTCAACTACACGGGACAGGTCAGTTGGAGCTGCTTCTTAATACAATCAGTGGGGCCAATAGACGTGAGATGAATAGGACTGTCGTGTAGCAAACCCCTGTGTAAGTGTGCATGTGTGTAGTTGTGCAATTGTGCATGTGTATAGGTGCATGTGCATAGATGTGTAAGTGTGCATGTGTGCAGATGTGTAAATATGTATGTGTGTGGATGTGTGTGTAAGTGTGAAGGTGTGTAAGTGTGTATTTGTGTAGATGTGTAAGTGTGCATGTGTGCAGATGTGAGTGTAAGTGTGTAGATGTGTAAGTGTTTTGAGCATGCATGTGCGTAGATGTGTAAGTGTGCATGCATGCAGATGTGTAAGTGTGCATGTGTGCAGATGTGTAAATATGTATGTGTGTAGATGTGTAAGTGTGCATGTGTGTGTATGTGTGTAGATGATGTGTAAGTGTGCATGCGTGCAGATGTGTAAGTGTGCATGTGTGCAGATGTGTGTGTAAGTGTGTAGATGTGTAAGTGTGTATGCATGTGCATAGATGTGTAAGTGTGCATGCATGCAGATGTGTAAGTGTGTATGTGTGTGGATGTGTAAGTGTGTATGTGTGTAGTTGTGTAATTGTGCATGTGTATAGGTGCATGTGTATAGATGTGTAAGTGTGCATGCATGCAGATGTGTAAGTGAGTATGTGTGTGGATATGTAAGTGTGCATGCATGTGTATAGATGTGTAAGTGTGCATGCGTGCAGATGTGTAAGTGTGCATGTGTGTAGGTGTGTGTATAAGTGTGCATGTGTATAGGTGCATGTGTATAGATGTGTGCAGATGTGTAAGTGTGCATGTGTGTAGGTGTGTAAGTGTGCATGTGTGTAGGTGTGTATGTTTGTGTGCATGTGTGTAGGTGTGTGTGTTTGTGTGCATGTGTGTAGGTGTGTGTGTTTGTGTGCATGTGTGTAGGTGTATGTATAAGTGTGCATGTGTGTAGGTGTGTGTGTTTGTGTGCATGTGTGTAGGTGTGTGTGTTTGTGTGCATGTGTGTAGGTGTGTGTGTTTGTGTGCATGTGTGTAGGTGTGTGTGTTTGTGTGCCTATGAAGGACAAAGGAAAATTTCAGGTGTTGTTCATCTTTTTTTGTTTGCTTATTTGTTTGTTTCTTTTCTTTTTTTTCTTTTCTTTTCTTTTCTTTTTTTTTTTTTTTGGAGACAGAGCCTCTCACTGGCCTATGGCTTTCCCAGTAGGCTAGTGAGGCTCAGGGACCCTCCTATCTCTGCCTTCCCCTAGCACTGGGATTACAAGCTGAGGCCACCACACTTGTCTCTAGTGAACTGGAGATGGAGTTCAGGTTGCTGTGCTTAAACAGCAAGCACTTTAGCAACTGGCCAATCTCTCTGCCCCTCACATTAAACTTTGCTTTTCTGTTTATTCATTTTTATTTTGTGTGTGCATGTGTGGCATGTGTGTGTTGTGTACACATGGTTGTGTGAGTGTGTGTAGTGACCCAGATCCAGTGTTGGCTTGTGGCTCCAGCTGGTAGAGGCCAGAAGCTTAAGTGATGTGTATTGCCAGCCACCTGGCATTTGGCAGTGTGTGAAATCCTCCACTTTTAGCAGTAGCAGTTAATGTCACAGCTCCAAGAGTGACACTCCCAGGCCTTTTAACAGTAGCTGGAGGCACAGTACTTGACCCTCAGTCCTTAGGGCTGGATCACTCCCTGAAACACGACTAGGAACAATTTGTCTTTGGTTCGTTCCTTACAGCCTTCTCTGCATGTGCATGTCCTTTGTCCCCTCTGGTGCCTCTGCCCCCATGTCTCTGTCCCCTCTTTCTAGTGCTGCCTTTGTGGTGTTACTGAACTTGCTGTTGCCACTGCTCCTTCTCAGTGATCACCGTCTCAGCCTTCTCTGCTTACAACAGAAGGCCATGAAAAGGCCATTCAGAAAAGCCTTTCTTTAGTTCTAATTGTGTGACTGAGGGCAACCCCAGAGGTTGAGTCCTGGCGGACTCCACACAGAAGTCAGAAGAACAGCCTCTTACGTGGTCATCAGAGAGCTGTGGAGAAGATGTTCCCACAAATCATGGTACTGTGCTTCATGCAAATGAAGGATTGTCTTTAAACAAGCCATGTCTTTTCCAGAGTCTTCAGGGAAGTACGTCTTTACTGGCATGGACGACAATGGCCAAAAGCATCCATTCAGGCTTGTAGTGATAAAAAAAAAAAGACCAGTTCAAGCTGTTTGAGACATGCAGGCTGGAGCAAAACCTCTGGAACCAGAACTGTGTTTTGGCAGCAAGTTGCTGTCGTTAAAATGTAGCTTCCTCAAGGTATCCCTGCAGCATCCAAAGCAGCCAGGCTGTTTGATTCAAGATAGCCTGCCTAGCAGTTGTCAGAAAATCAAATTCCCCAAGACCTTCAATGTCTTAACTCATTAAATGAAACATAAAATTAAGCGGGGTGGGGTGTGTGTGTCAGAATCCTCATAGCAAAGACCTACCATTAACATTAACAACACTTTACAGTGTTTAATGATGCTTGATAGGGCTTACTTTCTGTCCTGGTGCCCCAGGGAGACTTGGGTCTTTTTGATCTGTCCTATAAGAAGGGCACTCTAAATAACAATAAGAGATAGTGCACACCTGTAATCATAGCCCTTGGGGGTGGAGGCAGGAGGATCCAAAGGAATCCAAAGTCATTCTCAAGTACATAGTGAGTTGCAGGCCAGCTTGGGCTACATTAGACCCTGTCTCAAACTAACAATTTTTTTTTGCAAAGGATCAAAACCAAGTGACAATTAAAAAAGAAAAAAACAGTAAACATGCAATATAGTAAACACCTTAGACAGTAACAGGGGTTGTCATGATCAAATCTTAGGCATTGCACACAGGTATAAGGACTACCCTGGCACCACAGTGTTTGGTTATCTCAGAATCCCATGAGACACACATGAGAATACAGTATCATATCCCATTGTTTCACAGCATCACAACCCTTTATGTGGCAAGGGTATTACAGTATATCACAGCATTACATCATGCATTCTGTCACAGCATTGGGTCAGTGATGTTGTGTCACAAAATGTGACACTACTGAGCTCTGTTCTTACCTGTCCATGATGACTCCAGACAAAAGAAAATTTTCAGGGCTCTTAAACCTATGGGCTCATCATAAGACACACTGTCCATCATCACCTAATTCATCATTTTGCACAGCTTGACTAACTGGCGCAGACAAGCATGTTTAGTTTTACAGCACTTTGCTTTATTGTGCATTGATGACGGTACTTCCTTTTAAAGAAGTTGAAGGCTTGGGCAACCCTGCCCAGGGCATATTCCAGAACGCATGCTCACTGACTATTGGTGGCATGCTTGAGTAGCCAGCCTGAGCTCCTGGAAGAGGCCTGATTTCAAATAACAGACACAAGCAGAAAAAGTCTAAAAGGTATATCTTTTGTACCAAACAGATAGCCAAGCTGGAAAAAACAAAGGGGAAGTTCTTGAGGGAAAAGGGTGTTTCCTTGTAAACATAAAAATGTAAGAAAGCAGACAGAGGGTAAACAGTACTGAGAAGATGGGCCAGTATTGAGAGTGTACTGTTCTTGAAACCAGCCCCAGGGCATCCAACACACTCTTTTGGCCTCCCTAGACATTGCACAGGCATACCTGCAGGCAAAACGTCCATACCATTCATACACATTAAATAAATAAATGAGTCCTGGGGTCACAAGTGTAGGAAAGCTAGCCCTGACCCTCACTGGCTGTAGCACAGGAGAAAGCAGGTTCTGCTTCCTGTCTGGATAGGACATTAGAGCTGAACCTATTGTTGGGGACACAGGTGAGCCAGTCCTGATGGTAGGAGAGCGACAGAGCTGACCCCACCCACCATCTCTGAACTGTTGGAACATGTAAGGGATGAACCTACAGATCCAAAACAGCAGGGTGTCCATGGCACAGTATAACAACAGGATATCCAAGAGGAGCCCCAGTGACAGTCCATTATTGGTAGTGTAGCAGAAACCAGAGGCCTGGAGCCAGACCAATGACTGCTGGCAATGAACACTTTGAAGTAAAGATGAATGGACTAAAGGGTAAACTGTGCAATTCAACAGGCTGCACTACAGCTTTCGAGGCAGGATTCTTCTTTTTGTTTTTGTTTTGTCTCTTTGTTTTGTTTGGTTTTTCTTTTAAATTTGGTTTTGTTTGGCAATGGCAGAGAGTTGTTGCAAGGGGACAGGGAGATAAGTGGGATCAGAATGCATGATGCAAAATCCACCAAGAATCAATAAAAGTAAAAAATAAATAGATAATCTTAAAAAACAAAAATAAAGCAAGCAATTTTATTGCTGATATGAAGAGAGTTTTCACGGTCTGTGTAGATATCAAATCAATCACATCTTCCCAAAGCCAAAGCCTAATCCAGGATGACACCCTGAGCCAGGTAGGAAAGCTGTAGAAGAAAGAGTTGATTGATGTTAGCAAAGGCAAACCCATAGGAGTTTAAGGAAAGAGACAGTTCTATAATATGAGTCAAGGTGAATATATATTTTGCATACGCAACAACACTATAATAGAGTGATTAGATACAGTTTTAAACAGTTTTGTTTCATTTGTTTACTTGAATCCTGGGGGTCTGAACTCAGGACTTGACACTTACATAACAGACATTTTACCTACAGAGCCATTTCCCCGACCACCTTTCTAAATTTCTCATTGCAAACTTTGTTTTGGATTTCTGTGCATGCTGTGCCTTGATGCTGGATGAACTTTGGTTAACACAGCACTGTCCTTTGAGGGAGTAAACTGGAAGACAGGGAAATCCCTCTTACCTTTCACAGTTCCCTACTCACAAAATACAACAGGCGTTGGCAGGTAAGTTAGCCATCTCTGTGCTGGCTAGTTTTATGTCAACTCGACAAAAGTTAGAGCTGTTTGAAAAGAAGGAGCCATACTTGAGAAAATATCACAAGATTAGCCTGTAGTCAACTCTGTGGAGTATTATCTTGATTAATGATTGAAGTAAGAGGGCCTATCCCATATTCGGGTGGTGCCACCACTGGGCAGGTGATCTTGAACTGTAGAAGAAAGCAGGATGAGCAAGCCATGAAGAGCAAGCCAATAAGATGCACTCCTCTGTGGCTTCTGTTCCAGCTCCTGCCTCTAGGTTCTGGTCTCAACTTCCCTCAAAGACAGACTTATAAGCTATAAAGTGAAATGGACCGTCTCCTTCCCAAATTACTTTTTGTCATGACATTTTATCACAACAATAGAAACCTGGATTAATACAATCCTTAAGAGGGTCTCAGCATCCCCTCCAACATAAAGAAGAAGACTCGTCGTCTATGTTCCTGGGTAAAACACACAATGTGCGTTTGTTCTGCCCTAGGCTGCCTGTCACCCTTCTGCTGTAAGTTGGTCTATTTTAAGTAACATTGTGTCTTCATTGGAGGTGTATGTGTGAAAATCTTTGCCCCCAAATTAGAAATGTGTGTCCTAATTGAGTGAGGGAGAGTAAGAACCATGCTGCTCCCGGGAGCAGGAGTTGTAAATAGCATAGGTGTGAGTGCACCTAAATATGGGACTTTCTGAGAACTGAAAACCAGATGTGTGATGTGCAGAGCACAGTGTGAAGAAGACATGGGAATGAGGTCCAACCTGACTCTGTGCATCAACCCAGGAAATGTAGACCCTGAGGGAAACATGTGAGGCCAACAAGAAAATTAGTGAGTAGATCATCGGTGTTGGACTCCAAGCCATCATACTTAAACACCTTCGTGACCATGTGCAGGTGGGAAAGCTTCTTAAGCCTCAGTTTCCTTATTTGTAAAATGGAGATGAGAAGGGAAGGTGGCCAACTCTGTTTAATACCTATGTTTTAGGAACAGTACTAAATACATGAGTGATCATTTCACTTACAGCTTTCCAGCCATGCAAGATGTGTAGGAATGGGTCCACTTTGTAGGCTGGGAAATTTAGGCACCAAATGTCTGGTGGTGTTTTTAGTTCTACTCGCGTAGTGAAATCTGGATCAATCTAACTCCATAGCCAGTGTATTGTGGTGTGTGTGTGTGTGTGTGTGTGTGTGTGTGTGTGTGTGTGTGTGTGTCTGTGTCTGTGTGTCTGTGTGTACCCAGCATGTCTCCCTCTTGAAAGCAGGTCATAGCTCTTTTTGTCTGTGATGTCTTCTTTCGGTTCAGAAGCACTGAGGGTGACCTCAAGACATTTACTTGGGAAACAGGAAATAGCACTAGGGAAGTAGGAAATGAGACAAGGAATGGGAGGTAGCCCCCCAACTGCACTTGCTCGCACTGTTTGTATCTAGAAGTCAGTTCCACCAAGGAAGCTGGGCAGGAGCAGAGAGCATGAGGGTCAGCTTGCCCAGCTGAGCGGTTGGGCAGCTGAGTCAGCCACAAAGGGGGCTGTCATTGAGGGTGACTTCTGGGAGGGAGGAGGAGCTTTCATTCTTGGTACTGAACCTGTGTCTGGAGTTTGTCTAAGTGTGACTCTAGCAGCAAGAGAAAGTCCTTGTGGGAGTGGGGGGGGGTAATGCTAGGAAACAGAGAGGTAGGGAGTATGGCATCAACAGTCCTTTTTGTGGTGGATCTAAGAATTAGAGACCATGTGACAGTGGCAGGCTGGGAGCCACTACTCACGGAAGCTCTACTGCAGTGGCTCTCAACCTGTGGATTGTGACCCGACCCCCTGAGGTGTCGAATGACCCTTCCACATGGATCACCTAAGACCACTGGAAAACACAGATGTTTGCATTATGATTCATAACAGTAACAAACTTATAGTTATGAAGTAACAATGAAAATAGTTTTAAGGTTTGGGGTCACCACGACATGAAGAACTGTGTTAAAGAGTTGCAGCATCAGAAAGGTTGAGAACCTACTGTAATTTTGCAGATATTTGAAGGAGTTTTGAGAGCTTAGTTTGGGCCTCTTGCTGGACTCAGAATTGGTCACACGTGAATGGCTGCCCGGGCCCTGCTGTGAGTTACTATCTGGGATGCTTTTCATATGGATCTGTCCATCCAGTGGATCATCAAGACACATCATTGTGTGATCTGAGTCTAGAGCCAGGAACTAGAGTGGATGTTTTGGCAAGGCTCAGTCTCCCTCTCCCCTACCTCAAAGCCCAAGGCCTATCCATCCACTGTGCTGCAGGAAAGGAAGTTTGGAAAAGGTGGGAGCCTAGTCTGAACCGGAACAGGAAGGGTAAATGTTGTATGAGTGGCATGATGAACAAGAAATTTTATTTGCTTGTTTGGTTTTGGGAGATAGAATCTCATGGAGCCCAGGTTAGACTCAGACTCACAATATGGCTTGGGATGGCCTTGGTCCCTCCTCATGCTTTTGCCTCCACCTCGTAAACGCTGGGGTTACAGGCATGGGTCACTTTGCCTGGCTGACTTTCGCTTCTGTTTTTCTTCCTACTCCTATGCCTCCATTTCATTGTGAATGAGAGCACACACTGCTCCAGGAAAGCCTTGGGCTGCCCTCCCTAATTCTTCATGGGCTAGTACAGATGTACTCACATCTTCTTAACCAGGAATTCCAGATTGTTCTTCCCCATGGGATTCAATGTGAAAATGCACCACGAAATGTTTTGTCCACTATTACCCATTTTCCCACTCCTTGAGGAGTGGTCCCACCCTTTACCTTTTATCTTGGCACGTGGCTCTTATATAGGGACCACATTTCCCAACTTCATTGCTATGTCACGAAGCTCCATTTAATGTGAGGGGAAGTGACATGTGCAGCCTCTGAGTTATTCCCTCTGAAAGGAAACTCCTTCTACCTGCTCCCCACACCCCACATGACTCCTCTCTTCCACTGAGCTGGAACAAGGAAGTATCCGTGAGCTATCTTCTGGCAGAGGGATGTAGATGATAATCTAGCAGGGGCCTTGGCACTCCTGCCTTTGTGTGGAGCTGACCTGGACCATGCAGCCACTGGCTCATACTACGTTGGCCTCCACATAGATTTCAAATGGATCTAATATCAACCTCCCTTGCTCCTTGCCAAAGCCAAGAACCCTAGCTCTGCCACTTGCTAACTGCCTACATAGGTACCTACATCACCACATTTAGTAAGTCCAACACAGTCCTTGTAAGTTGGCTGTTGGTGTAAAATGCCTAGTACAGTGCTTGACACCTGGTCTATAATCAGCGGCAGGTACGGTTGGTATTTCTATCACCATTGGTGGCTCCTCATGATGAGCTGTTGCGGACCAACTCAGCAGCATCAGCTGCCTTAGTAATCCACTGTAATAGAGTCAGCAGCTCTAGTCAGATCCTAGGCAGGTTGGGTTGGTGAGCAGGCAGACAGAATCCTGTGGTCTCTCAGCGACTCTCCCACACTTGCAGAAGCATTTCCCTGCCCCTGCTAGTGGACACAGCATCAATAAGGGGAGTAAAGGCAATGCCTGGTGATGCAGTAGACGGTCTCTCAGGTCTGGTACCTCCTGATTCCCAACAGAGCCATGCCCTGGGGAGGATGGTTGGGGTGACTTGGGAGGTGGATGGCAGTTGGTGAGAGCAGAACCTAGAGTGTTCATTGTCAGTATTTTTCCTGTCTAACCTGTAACTACACCATTACTGTTAGTGGCTAACTCCCTGTTTGTCTGTAATCCAATCCCTGCAATTTTAAGAATACAACTTCAGGACTGGAGAGATAGCTCAGAGGTTGAGAACACTGGCTGTTCTTACAGAGGGTCTGAGTTCAATTCTCAACAACCATGTGGTGGATCATGACCGTCTATAATAGGAGCTGATGCCATTTTCTGGCATGCAGGTGTACATGTAGAACACTCATGGATTAAAATATAAACAAATGAAAATTTAAACCTTACGGCTTCAATTTTCTTCGAGGCTATAGAAAGTATGGTTCTCTTAAAAAACATTTCCCTTACTCTCATACTATATAAATTTGATGTGACAAATTTCTGGCCAGCAAGGTGAGACTTGGGAGAACATTCTTTCTGGGAACTGACTTCTGTGAGAGTCATAGAATTTTGCCTTCCCAGGTTTCTTCTGCTACCTAGAACACAGGCAGGATGCTGACGTGTGAGCGAGCATCTGTGGTTTTTAAAATCAGAGTCATAGGATCAGACCAGAAATGCAGAGTAGATGATGGGTGGGTCCTTCTTCCTGCCTGGGAGTCGTTACCTGAAAAATTAGCAAGTCGTTACTTGCTAATGTTTAGAATTGTGTGTGTGTGCCCAAGTGCGTGCATGTGTGCATGTGCATGTGTGCGTGTGTGCGTGTGCGTGTGCGTGTGCGTGTGCGTGTGTGTGTGTGTGTGTGTGTGTGTGTGTGTGTACCACAGCATATACATGGAGGTCAGAGGACAACTGCTGGAGTTCCTTCCACACTCTGAGTGCCTGAGATCAAACTCAAGTTAGTCAGGCTTGGCACCATCTATAATGAAATCTGGTGCCCTCTTCTCTCTTCTGACGTGCAGGCAAACGTGCAAGCAGAACATTGTGTACATAATAAATAAATAAAATTTAAAAAAGATTTATTTAGAGGGAGGATGAGGTGGGTGCTGGTGGGAGGTTGGGAGGGGAAGGAAAGGGATTGCCATGTGATGCAGCCTTGTTTCTAATTTGAACTAATAAAAAAAAATCTCTTGGGGACCAAAAAACTCAGGTCATCAAGCTTCTGACATCCATATCCACAGAGTCATCTCAAAGGCCTTCACCCTTGAGTGCTGCCTGACTTCATCTTTACCTCTCTCCATCCTTTAACTTCATGTGGATGAATGAGTCTTAGTGTCATTTCCCAGTAAATCTTCTAATAGCTCTCAAGGTCTGAAGCCCGGGGCTAAAGGATATTTGGCTACTTCTCTCATCCCTTTGTGGGGCTGGGTTAATTTCTACAGCCTTCTCATAACAGCCTGGACTCTAGCTTCACAGTTGAATCAACATGATCCCACCATCTGTCATCTGGCCTTGGGGTCAGATGTGCACAGTGCTGCACATTCTGCTGCTTAACCACTCATATATATATGAGAGGCCCATATATATATGGGCCTCTTTGAGTGGCCAGAATGTTTTTCCAACATAGTCACACTTCTTGTACTTTGCCTTCCTAAATATGCAGCTGAATCCCAAGGCTTTGCTCTGTCAGAAGAGATCCTTAGGAAAGGCCTTAGACAAATTATCTATGGTCCAAGCTGAAGTCTGCAGCCTCTTGGCCTTCACCATGGAGTGGATAATTTTAATTCTGTACTGGTCACTTAGGCCCCAGGCCCATTCTTTTTACTCCAACCTGTGACCCAGACTAGAAGTATGCAATCTCCTTCTAACTGGCTTCTCACAGGTTCTACCCTGGGAGACTAGAGTGTTGAGAAGGGAGGAGGGGCTCCTGCACCCCTCACAGGCTTGCACCCCTCAACAGCTGCATGGGCTAGGAAGTTACAGCTTAGAAACACAGCCTGAGTGGAAAGACTGACCCAGGCCCAGAAGACAGAAGGAAGAGGCTCAGATCACATGGACCCGTGTTTGTCACACCCACTTCTGTGGCTTCCTGGATCCTATACAGCTGGACTCCATTGAGCAGCACCTCTTGCTGAAGTTTGGAGGGTTGGAAGCCAGAGGCTGTGTTCCAGGCAATGGAATGTGGTAAAAGGGTTATATGAGGTTTCTTGCCTGATCTATCAAAGCTGCCTCACAGAGCTGGGAGACAACTTATAGGACAACGTGCTTTCTAGAGAGCACGGGATCCTGAGTTCCATCCCAGAGCCCATGTAAAATAAATTGAGTGTGGTAGTTCACACTTCTAACCCTAGCACCAAGGATGAAGAGATAGGTGGATCCCTGGGGTTTCCAGGCTAGTGAGAAGCTCTGTCTCAAAAAAAGAAAGTAATCAGGGATTAGAGCCCTGAGGATCAAGCATGACCCTATGTAATGTGGTTATCAACACCTTTGCTGGCCCTCTTTGAGCTCTTTAGTCCTAGATATGTAAATGCAAATCAATCATTGAAGGCACATTTGAGGTGCTGGCAGTATTTCCAGGAGAGGTCATGGAAATCCAGCCAATGACAGTAAAAACTGTCTTTGATTCCTATTCTTAACAGTGCCTACACTCTAAGGTTTTTTCTCCCCAAGTGAGGATGGTTTTATTGTTCTCTCTGTTAATTAAAAATGGTAGAAAGAAAATACCATGTGAAGAAAGATGGAACATCTGTGGATTATCAATGTGAGACAGATTGCTTACTATTTTATATGTGATCTTACTGAATTTTTAATTACATTTTGTGTGTGTGTGTGTGTGTGTGTGTGTGTGTGTGTGTGTGTGTGTGTGTGCATGTGCAGGACAACCTAGAAGAATCAGTTGTCTTCTGCTGCCATGTTGGACCTGGGGATCAAATTCAAGTCATTGGGCTTGGTGGAAATTGTTTTTACCAGCTGAGCCATCTTGCTAGCTTATATGTGTAGCCTTCTGAGCTGACTTCATTTCTAATTTTTATTAAGCCATGGCTTTTGACACTATCATTTTGAGGTTATGACACTGGCTTGTAGCTAATGCTTTAAGGATTTTGATCTAATTACAAAGGTAGTTATTAGCATTACCATCATCAGTGCACTAAGTGTTTTATTGCAATGTAATTTAATCCTATAATGACTCTTGGAGTAAGCAAAAATTCTTCTGCAAGAATAGTCCAGAGAAAATGGAAATCTTTCAAAGGATAGCTATTTGCTAAACCCTTTGGCAGGGCTCTGATTTGAAAGGAAGGGATAGCCTTGTTTTGAATCATCATATTCTCTTTTACAGAGCAGTGTAGGCCACTTGCATAAGATTTTGGAATGTGTCAGGTATATGCAATGCAAACATGCATGCATAAGGATATTGCTTTCGGCATTAACACAGGGCCTGCCCTTCCGTAACCCTGGAAGAAACCATTTTGTTATGGATCCTCTCCTCCATAATTTACCTGATTTGTAATTTCAGAGTTTTGGGTGTGAAGGCTCCACTGTAATTATGCTGGGTACTCTCTGTTCAGCCAGATCATGATGCCCACAGCCTCCTCTTCTAGCATGACTCCTAGTGCCACTTAGCTGCTTTTAAGTAGCTTTTTACCCATTGGCTGGCAAATGGTCCAAGCTACATTTGAGTGCTCTTGATCTTCTATCTATGGCATCCATTTCATGTTTTATGTCTGTTTCCTAGAGGAGGGGTGTTTCTGAGCAAGCATTTCCACATCCTTGAGTTCAAGTGCTCCATTAGAGTTCTTGAATGATGACCTGAGTGATGGTCAAGGCTAGAGTCCTGCAAACTAAAGTTCTCTCTTGTAAATAATCTGTGTGATGTGTATTCTTTAGTATGCATGGAAAAGCGCGCGCGCGCGCGCGCGCACACACACACACACACACACACACACACACACACACACACGAGTTTTAGCTTAATTACTAGTTTAACTTTTAGACAAGGGGATTAAAAGCCATGAAATTCTAAGGATAGTGCAGGAGAGGAGGATCAGATCTTACTGCTGTATTTGAAAGGCCTAGTCTATGGTTGCAAACTTTAATTGCTGGTAAGAAACACAAGGCAGATAGCATAAATGTATGGTCAAGGTCAAAAGGAGGCACCCAGAAGTGGAAGGTTCCTGAGGCAAACTAGAGAATCATGTCCCATGGTAATTACTACTCCTTTAAAAATATTTCTAATCAGACAAAACACACTGATTGTTACATGTAGTCCAAGACTGTTACCACTCATACATTACTGTTTATTGTAATCAAAGATAGGTGCAAGGAAAGAAAACATGTTAAGGTCTCTGGAGCTTGAGTACTTTCTTTATGTAGATGCCACCTTTCATTCCTGATACTGGTGTACCCTCAATTCTCCTTCCTTGCATTGCAAGTTTTCCTTTTATTTGTTCACTTTTCTTCTATGTCTCTCTCCATAAGTTTTTACCTTTCATGTGGTTGTAATCACCAGTGCTCAATAGAGCTGAGCACTTAATCAGTCCTCATAAAAATTGTTGGATGTATGAAGCAAGGACGGTGCTATGTTTTGTCATCCGTTGACATGTGTTATTCATCTCTGTGCCATCAGCTCTACATATAATAGTAATTAAGATGAGTATGTCTTGGATGGAATTGGTGATTATGGTCCACTGCAATGGTTAGCCACAGGGAGGTGGTTTCCATCGGGTGGGGCAACAGTCTAGAAATAGAAGTGATTGCTAGGCTGGAGAGATGCTTGGACATGATACAAATGAGCAAGGAAGCCCAGAAAGACAGAAAATAGCAAGCTGTATGGACACTAATAAGATATGGTTTGTAATCTAGGTAAGGTGCTGGGATCGGGGTATCCTACGAGGGCTAAAATAGGGAATCTGGGAAGGGCCTGTGTGTCTGCCTGTGGTGAGCAATTCATAATAGAACTAAAGCCATTGGCGCTAAAAGCAGAGTTCACAGACATGCTGAAAGGTATGTGGGGAGAGAGTCATCAAGAGAAAAACTGCTAAAAAAAAGCATCTATCTAGGCAACCAGAGCCAACTGTGTGATTTTAAAATTCCAAAATGGTTAACAAGGTATAGACCTGGACTTAACTTGTGGGCCAAAGAATGCCCATGCTGGAGTCCAGGTCAGGCCCACACTGTTGAAGCTGAGTTGGTAAGTCTCTAATGGAAACCAAGGACTGAGGCTATCCCCCTCCTCAGCTTAGGGAAAAGGCATCCAAGTCTTGTGTTTGATCCTGAGAATAGTCCTAGAAGATTTCATTTCCTGAGTAGGAGAACCTGTGTGGGTTAATGCTGTCACATGTCTCAGCCATCACTAGAGTAAGAGAAAAATCATTCACCTCACTTAAGGGAGAAAGGGGAATCTATTAGCTATACTAACGCAGCATGCCCAGGCAGGAGAATGGCTGGCCTGCAGACTGGGCTTGTTCTGAGCCTCTCTGCTGTGCTGCCCTCTGTGGTCAGCCCCACTCTACTCTGTTAGAGGTGGGCTTTCCCTGAGAGAGCTAACACAGTCTTATGGGTATGTCCAACCCAACCCTAGGATACTATGACTGCAATCCAAAATAGTACACTTACTTTTAAATTGTTATGAGATAGAAAAAAAAAAAAACAAGTAATTTAGTTGAATGGCTCTCAAGTATGAACTTCACATCTGAAGTCATGGCTCTAAATCAAAAGGTTAGATGTGTTAAAATGGGATTGGCAGTCTCCTAGGTGACTTTGTATCCCAATTCTACTCCTTTGCCTGACAAATTCTTCATTTACAAGATGAGTAATACTGACCTCTTAGATAGCTGTAAGAATTTAATGAGAAAATATATGTAAAGTATTTAGAATGGGGCTTGATGCCTGCAAAGCGTTCAGCTCTTGTTGGCAGCCACAGTTATAAGGAGTGAATGGTCCCACCGACTCTACCATGGGCAGCATCTAGAGGAGAGCCTCTCCTAGCTCAGCCTGTGACACAGATAGTATCCATATGAGGGCTGGCCCCCTGGATTAAACCGAGAGACAAAGAAGAGGTGCCTAGATGATTTTGCCACTGGAACATGCATCCCCATTCTGCTTGGAGAGTTACTCCTCCAGGACCAATTTGCAGTGCCCAGGGTCCTGGTTTCATTTCTGTCGCTCCCAAAAAACAGTTTAGGGGAGAAAGGGGGCTTATTTCATCTCATAGTTCCAGGTGGCTGTCCATTGTATACAGAGAAGCTACAGTGGCAAGAACTTGGAGCAGACTGTCACATGACATCCATAGTCAAGAGCACAGAGACGTGAATGTATGCGCCATGCTTGCTTGCTTGCTTGTACTCAGCTTGATTGCCAACTCCTTTTGTAGTTCAGTACCCCCTGCCTAGGGAACAGTACTGCTCACAGAAGGCTGGGTGTTCACAGGTCAATTAAATTTATTGGCAGTCTCCCACAGGCATGCCCATAGGCCAACTCAGGACCCACGTGGAAGGAGAGAATTGACTACTAACAGTTGTGCTCTGACTTGTCTTTGCACGGGCATCACACACACACACACACACACACACACACACACACACACACACACACACAAATACACTACACACATGAAATAAATTAGTAACTGTCTGCAGAGAATGGAATATATATTTAAACTGAGGACTATTGTTTTATTTCTTGAAACTTACCAGTAACCCACAGCACAGATTTCCCCAATTAAAGGCACACCCAAATCAGTATGCAGAGAATCCATGGCATGGAAATGGACTCTGAAGGCTTGGTTTGCATTCTAGGTAGAGAATATTGTGGGCCTGACCTAAATAACTAGAGTAAGTATTCAAATAAGACATTATTCATGGTATGTCCTCTGGGTTAGTCAGTAAATGTTCATTTTCCACATTATCTTATTAGCTATTATTTGTAATAAAGACAAATTGGATTTATAAAATTGTAGTAAAAAAAAAAAAACTGCTACAGATGGTGGCCTTAGTAAATGTTGTAAAAATGCCAGAAGCTCAAGTCTGTTTCACTATTTATGCAAGTTACTGTGAATGCTTTAAAATCAGTCCCTATTGAAACCATTCAGGGATTTTGAGGTTCTCCAGAAATTTTCAGGAAAATGTGTCGATAGCCTCAGTGTATGGATTTCTAGAGAGCCTATTTCTGGCCTAGGTATGACCCAAATGGCACTGAACTGTTTAGCTGTGTTGATGGATATTAGAATAGGCCATTTCCCCAGGCTCATCCATTGGAGGTATCAAACATGCAGAGTAAGACACAACCGAGGTCAGGTGGGAGAACGCTCTTGGATGCAACTGAAATGTTCACCATTATAGAGGAAAGTGCCCTGTTGAACACCTTCTGTTAGTTCCAGAATCACCCATCCTGGATGGGTCCAAGGTCACCTAACTGATATTGAACACTGTTCCTGGCAGATGGCAGGAGGGGTAGTTCCCAAGGTGTTACTTTTAATATTGTATCTGTATCATTCCGGGAAACCATGGCTGGGGAGAACATTTGGTTGCATATTCAGCCTTGGTATTTTCTTGTATTATGAACCCGAGTGAAAACAGAACAATGCTGGTGAATTTAGACCTTAAGTCAGAACTGAAGACGCCAGAATCCAGATGCTGGTGCCAAGTATTCTTTAGCGACGAGAAGCGTTTGGCAACTTTGGCTACCAGGCAAAGGCATCACTGTTTGAACTTGTTCAGTCTTGAGAAGATAAAAAGCGCTGTAACAAAGGAATGTTTCTTAGACAAACAGATCTAAATGATGAAGATTTCTGAGTGATTTGAGTAACTAAGTTCTGGTTGTGTCTGACTGTGGTGTGTGTGTGTGTGTGTGTGTGTGTGTGTGTGTGTGTGTGTGTGTGTTTAAGTGTACAAGAGTGCAAAGGGGGACACTGGGTTTAGATACCTGTTCTAAGGACTGTAACTGTTCCAGTCTTTCTCTCTATTTCATCTCGCAGCTAAGTGTTGCTCCTTTGTACTATCCAATATGCAAGACAAAAATGTTATTGCAAATAAACAGTTCAATCCTTACTGTTTTAATGAGAAAGTTCCAGATTGCAGACCTTATTTTTACAGATGAGGCTGGGAGTGCCAAGGATATAGGAACAAGACACTGGCTTAGATCTTCCTGTGGTGGTGTTTTATGGTACAAGGTGGAAAATCAAAACACTGTGAGAGGAGAGAAGTAAAAGAAGAGGAGGAAGGGAAGGAATAGGAGGAAATAGAAGGAGAGAGGAAGAGGAGGAATAAGAAGAAAAGAAGAGAGGATAGGAAAACTCCTTTTCTCTTCAAACCTTCATCTCTCTCTTTGATCAGATACTCAGTTCTCAGACCTGAGGGTATAAGGCAGTGGTTTTCAACCTATGGGTAGTGACCCCTTGGGGGTCAAAAGACTCTTTCACAAGAGCCACTTAAGACCATCTGAAAACACATGTATTTACATTACAGTTCATAACAGTAGCAAAATTACAATTATGAAGTAGCAAGGAAAATAATTTATGGTTGAGGGTCACCACAGCATGAGGAACTGTATGAAAGGATCTCGACATTGGGAAAGTTGAGAACTACTGCTATGGAGGCTCATTGGCTTAACAAGACTACATCAGCCTGTGTGCTGAGGTAATTGCGACCAAACGGTGTGATGCAGACATGGCTATGACACTCTCGATGCTTGTAGTTGAAGAGGGAGAAGAGGTGATTGAATTGTCTTATTCAATTACAACTGCCTATGAACATATAATTACAATAAGTAGAGCTAAAGAAAGTTAGGAAGAACCCTATCACTGTTTAACAAAGATGTGGACCTTTTGGGGGTGTTGGGGAGGCTGTGTATGGTCACATGGTGTTTTGAAAGTATTAGAACTCTCTAACAATTTCTAGGTTCATCCAAATTCAACAACAACAACCATAACAAAAAACCAACCAAAATGTATGTGCTCAAGAATAAGCAAAATGGAGTCAGAGAAAACTAGAATTGGAGAAAATATCCTATTTCCAACCATTGAACAGAATTCCCTGTCCACCAGTGTGTGAAGAGCAACGTGTAACATATAGTTAGTGCGCAGTGCATGGTCAAAGTTCTCACCAGTGTGCAAAGTACAATATATACCACTCAAGAACACATTTAAACACCCAGTCTTGGAGCCAATCTAGCTGTGATATTCAAGTGTTGTGGAGTTTATGATCGTTCCTGTGCCCCCTTCAAGTGTCCCCTACTCATCAGAGCTGTTGAGGAAGCCTGAAACATTCGAGGTAACAAGGAATGGGTCTTGTAGCTTAAGCAAGAAACACATGTATGATTTTAGCTGTATTTTTTATGTTTCTAATTATAGAAATGCCTTAGGTAGTGGTATGGCCATATAAGCTTTGTAGCTTATAAATTTACAGTAGATTTCTGTTGTGTGCAAGTATTAGATACTTCTTAGTATCTCTTGTGGAACCAAACACTACAGTAATAAATATTAAGTAAGTCAGTATTAGACTCATGTTATTAAAACCTTGTACTGATATTAGGACATCTTTCAACGGGTTTCTATTGAGAATTTAAGGTATGCTGAGATGGTATGATCTGATGACCTTCCAGCCTTTAGGATGATTATGCTCTATTTGGAAAGGGAACAAAGGGAATGTGATGATGTCATTCAACATAGCCATGATGGTTGATTGTGATGATCAAAGTCAACTTGGCTACTTTGAGAGATGCCTAAGGCTGTGTGTGTGTGTGTGTGTGTGTGTGTGTGTGTGTGTGTGTGTGTGTGTGTGAAAGAATGACCTCAGTTGTTAGTTTTCACATTCTGTCTTGTTTCAGAGTTTCTCTGTTGTTTACTACTGTGTACTCCTGGTGCCAGGCTATCTGGCCTTTGAGTGTCCAGTGATTTTCCAGTTTCACCTACCATCTCCCCAGAGAGACACACTGGGATTATAGACATAGGTGCTACTGTGCCAGGCTTTTACATGGTATTTTAGTTACTCTTCTATTGTTGTCAAGAGACAGCATGACCAAGGCAACTTATAAAAGAAAACATTTAATTGGGAGTTTTCTTTTTTTTTGATAGGATAGATGATATAATATTTTCTTTCAATTTTGTCAAATGTTAATGGACTAAATATTGTTAACTATAGTTCTTGCTTGATAACTGTTTTGTTATATATAATTTCCTAAGTTAAAGTTAAAACCTTACTTTGTTTTTTATCTAATATTTTATTTTTTATATATTTGAATAACAAATAAGATTGAATTACATGACGATCCCAGTTCCCTTCTCCCTCCCTTCCTCCCCTACCAGCCCCCCCAACTAAAATCCTACCTATCATATGTCCTTTCTTCTAATCTACACCTGACTCAAACTTTCTGCTTCCTCATGACCTCTGCATCCTTCTTTTTCTTCCCTTCTCATTCTCGTAGCTCCCTCCCCCTTCTTTCCATGTCCTCAATTTGCTCAGGAAGTGGTGACCCTTTCCCCTTCTTCAGGGGACAAAGTTTGTCTCTTTTAGGGTCCTCCTTGTTTACTAGTTTCTCTGGCAGTGTAGATTGTAGGATGGTAAGCCCTTACTCTATGTCTAAAATCCACATATGAGTGAGTACATATCATGTTTATCTTTTTGTCATTGGGTTACCTCTCTCAGAATAGTTTCTTCGAGTTCCATCCATTTTCCGGCAAATTTCAAGATTCCATTGTTTTTATCTTCTGAATAGTACTCCACTGTGTAAATGTACCACATTTTCTCCATTCATTCTTCAGTTGAGGTGCATCTAGGTTGCTTCCAGTTTCTGGCTATTACAAATAGTGCTGTTATGAACATCGTTGAACAGATGTCTTTGTTGTATGAATGTGCTTCTTTTGGGTATATGCCTAGGAGTGGAATTACTGGATCTTGTGGTAGACTGATTCCCATTTTCTTGAGGAGTCTTCATACTGATTTCCAAAGTGGCTGTACAAGTTGGCACTACCACCAGCAGTTGATCTCAGTGTCTGTGCTACTGGTGTTATGTTCAGGAAGCAGTCTCCTTTACCAATTAATTCAAGGGTATTTCCCATTTTATATTCTAATAGGTTCAGTGTGGCTGTTTTTATGTTGAGGTCTTTGATCCATTTTGACTTAAGTTTTGTGCAGGGCGAAAGGCTTGGGTCTATCTGTATTCTTCTACATGTTTGCATCCAGTTATGCCAGCACCATTTGTTGAAGATATTCTCTGTGTTCCAGCAGAGATTTGGATTGTTTGTCAAAAATCAGGTGTTCATAGGTGTGTGGGTTAATATCAGGGTTTTCAACTCTATTCCATTGTTCTACCTATCTATTTTTGTGCCAATACCAAGCTGTATTAGAGCTTGAAGTCAGGGATGGTAATGCCTCCAGAAGTTCCTCTATTGTACAGGATTGTTTTGGCTATCCTGGGTCTTTTGTTTCTCCATATAAAGTTGAGAATTTTTCTTTCAAGGTCAGTGAAGAATTGTGTTGGGATTTTGATGGGGATTGCATTGAATCTGTAGATTGCTTTTGGCAAGATTGCCACTTTTACTATGTTGATCCTGCCTATGTAAGAGCATGGGAGATCTTTCCATTTTCTGGTATCTTCTTTAATTTCTTTCTTTAGAAACTCAAAATTCTTATGGTACATGTATTTTGCTTTTTTGGTTAGTGTTACTCCAAGGTATTTTATGTTGTTTGTGGCAATTGTAAAGGGTGATGTTTCTCTGATTTCTTTCTCCACCAAAGTGTCATTGGTATATAGTAGGGCTACAGATTTTTTTTTAGTTAATCTTGTATCCTGCCACTTTGCTGAAGGTGTTTATCTGCTGTAAGAGTTCCCTGGTAGAGTTTTTTGGGTCACTTATGTAGACTATCATATCATCTGCAAATAGTGAGAGTTTGACTTCTTCCTTCCCAATTGGTATTCCTTTGATCTCCTTTTCTTGTCTTATTGCTGTAGCTAGAACTTCAAGGACAATATTGAAGAGGTATGGAGAGAGTGGACAGCCTTGTCTTGTTCCTGATTTTAGAGGAATTGCATTGAGTTTCTTTCCATTTAATTTGAGCAATATACAGTTGGGAGTTTTCTTATAGTTTTGGAGGGTGAGTCCATGACCACCATGGTTGGGATCATGGCTGCAGGCAGGCAGGCAGGCCTGAAGCTGGGGCAGTAGCTAAGAGTTCACATCTTAATCTGAAAGGAGGCAGAAAGAGCAAGACTGGATCTCCCATGGGCTTTTGAAACCTCAAATCTCACCCCCACCCTCCTCCAACAAGGGGACACTTCTTAATCCTTCCCAAAACACTTTCACTGACCCTGGACCTGGTCTGTGGGAGCCATTCTCATTCAGAACAGAACTTGGGTCATCCTTACTGCTTATGGAGCCAGAGCTTCACTCGCTGAGCCATTTTCCCCCACACCCATGGTTATTCTCAAAGCATACTTCTAGGTATGTCTGAAGAGATGTTTCCTGAGAAGCTTGGTTTAGGGGAGGGAGCACATCCACCATGAGTATGGACAATGGCTAAGCTGGGAGCCTGGAAGGAATCAAAGAGAGACAGACAGCACAAGATCTCTCTCTCTCTCTCTCTCTCTCTCTCTCTCTCTCTCTCTCTCTCTCTCCCTCTCTCTCATTGATCTTTTGTATCCTGACCGTTCCAGTCTGCCATGTCTTCCTTACGCTGATGGACTGATGGACTGACATCCCTAATACCATGAAAACAGAGTCTTCCTCTTGACTTGCTCGTGTCAAGTAGTTCTTCATAACAACATAAAAGTAAGGAACACAACCATGAAGAAAGGCCACTTAATCAAAGAATTCCTTTATAAGGAGAAGATATCTGAGGTGGAGAAAGATTGACGGGAAGGGGTTGTGGGAGGGGAAAAGCATCTGGGTAAGAGGTCAGCGGTGCAAGCATCCTGAGGTAGAAAACAGCTTGGTGGCTTCTCCAACAGAAGAAAGGAAGGAAGGAAGGAGGGAGGGAGAGAAGGAGAGTGAAAGGGAGGGAGGGAAGCTGGTATGTTTGAACTGCCCAAAGGCTGAAAAAGAAAGATTCAGTTGAAGACCTACATAGAGCTTTGACTCTTGAGGTACAGTGGAGTTTAGGGATATTGTAAGTGTAGGAGGAAACGGTTACACAGGACATTCTTTTGATGCCAGCAGTATTTAAGATCATTCTAGCTCCTTGGTGGAGAACTGACAAGATAGGCACACCCAGTCAAAGAAAACAAAAGCAGAGAAGACTGGTAGCTTCGGGCCAGCTATAGGGGAGGGAATAGATGGGTGAGCTGTGGCTGTCTTTGGATATGAGCTAAGAAGGTTTTCTGGCAGACCAGATAGAAAGTGCTTGGATAAAACAATAGCAAGACAACCTCTAGGTTTTTTACTAAATATTGAAACTGTGTAGGAAGGAGTTAGCCCTGATCCCTACAGTCTGTCTCTCATGAGAGGTCCTGTTGAACAGTTTTCCTTATTAAAGTGTTATTTTATTGTTCTCTTTTGGGGAAACCGTAGGGAGGGAAGGAGAGAGGGAGAGACAGAGAGAGGGTGACAGAGACAGAGACAGAAAGACAGAGACAGAGAAATCAAACATGATCAAACATGAGTGAGTGCCATGGTAGCATCCATCTTAGTGTCCAGTCAATTAATTTAAGATTTTAAAAATGTATGTGTATGTGTGATCAAGTGTATATACACATGTGTGTCATGTGTAGATGCCCTCAGAGGTCAGAATAGGGTGTCTGGAGTTCCCGGTGGGTCATCCCACGTGAGCGTTGGGAACTGAACCAAGGTTATCTGCAGGAGCAGCAAATGCTCTAAACTGCTGAGCTCTTTCTCCAGATCCCAAGTCTCTTAATTTAAGGAGGACAGGGAGACTAACAGGATGAGCTTTCTCCCCTTGTTGCCCACTGCTAGCTTTAGTCTGCAGCCCACTTCTGGATATGGCTTCCTGATTTGGCCAAGATTGTGTGTCTGTGCCCCAAAAGCACATGGTAAGAGACTTGGCTCCAAGAGAAGGATCTGCTGTGAGGTCAAGGGTGCTAGAAATCCCCCAGGGCCACATGATAATAGGCTGGCCCCTTGGGCTCCCTGCCTTTTGCAACCAGAGCAAGCACAGCCCCAGAAGCCAGGGTTGGAGCTAGGTCACTGTGGTTTGGATAGAGAGCACAGCAGGGTGTAGCTGTCCTGCAGGCTGCTCCAAAGTTGGCTTCAGACAAGAGACTAAAGTCAGGCATGTGGTTGAGATTATACATGTGCATCTGGCAGAAGTCATATCAGGACTTAGGAAAGCAGATCTTATAACTTCAGCTGTTCTTGGCAGTGCAATCTCATTGTTGAAGATACATGGGGGATCTCTAAGGTGTTTTCTCCATGCTGGGTGGGTCATCCACACTCCCAGAAATGTTATGCTCTTGTTTGGAGTTAAAGCAGAGTATCACTCAGGATAAAACCAGACTCAGCAAGGATACTTCAGTGAGGTGTGGGTGTGGCTCAGGGAACTAACAGGATAGGAAGAACCAGCCAAGGCCAGCAATGATGGCAGGCTTTTAGCATCCGGAGGGCAAAGGGGACAAAGGGAGGAACAGTGCTTGCCTGTATCTGGTCACAGCTGGAACCACAGATTAGGCATCTCCGTCATGCTGAATCACACAGGAAAGAGTTTCTGCCAGGGATGTTGGCCCAGCAGTGGGAGAGAGCATGGCAGGAACATTCATCCCTTCTCCTGTCCTAGGGATGTTGGCCCAGCAGTGGGAGAGAGCACGGAAGGGACATTCATCCCTTCTCCTGTCACCTCCCACGGGAAGGAGGGTGAGTCAGGAACAGCAGGAAGGGGGAGGTCATTGTCTCCAGTCATAGAACTGGCATTGTTTCTAAAAGTATGCGCGCGTGCGCACACACACACACACACACACACACACACACACACACACACACACACACACACGCATGTTATTCCCTGTAAAGTTCAACTTTGTTTGCTGTAATATTACTCTGGAGATGATGTTGTATATGCTTAAGGCATAGCTATGGTTTTGACTCTGTATCCTATCAGTGTAAAAAGAAGTCAGACAACACAAAATTTACTTATTTATTGCCATGTGCTGCTTGATGTTGTTTCCATCAGCAATAGGTCATAAATGATAGCAGTTGTCCCATGACAGGGTCTAGTGATTTCATTGCCCTCTTAGTTTGTGTAAAGATTCTCTAAGGTTTGCACAGTAAGAAATCATCTGTGTCTTTGTCCTTAAGTGACAGGTGACTGGATTTGTAAGCTGCGTGTGCTGTGTGCACAATCCTGCTTCATTATACTGTATACAGCAAAGGTCTCCAGAGAATCTGTAAATCCATAGGCTCTTTCTTAGCCTTTTTAGAGGGTTGTTGTGAAAACTAAGTGTTTTTCTATAGAGCCCATAGAATAATGTCTGACAAGGAGGGTGTGTGTGTGTGTGTGTGTGTGTGTGTGTGTGTGTGTGTGTGTGTGTGTGTGCAGACCAACCCTTTATGTTTCCTGGGGTAAAGTGCCCCGTTCTAATCTATTATCCACATCCACAAAATGACACCAGTTCACAATGCCTTGCCCAACTCTACTGTTGGTCGTTTATGGCTCTGCCCCCCATTTAGAACAACAATGAGATGAGTGATTTTTATAACAGCTTTGTTGAGATATAATTTATAGATTATAAGATTCACCCAAATGAAGTGTTACAGTTCAGCAATCTTTAGTGTATTTGAAGCAGTGTAAACGTCATCACCTGATACTAGAGCATTCTTCTGTTCCAAAAAGAAACCTGTACCCATCATAGTTTATCTGATTCCCCACCCATACCAGATCCAGACAACCTCCAGTCTGCATTCTGTGTCTGTTAGTCTTTCCTTTCTGGGTTTATCAGGTGAGTGGAATCCTGCAATATGTGGGCTTTTATATCTGTCCTATTTCATTTAGTATAAAAATAAAAGGTCCACCTATTATAGGGCACTCAGAATTTACTGCTGAGGATTCCATAATACAGTTCATCTTTTTTTTTTTTTTTTTTTTTTTTTTTTTTTTTTTTTTTTTTTTTTTGAGACAAGGTCTCTAGCCAAGGCTGGCCTCCCTGTGTAGCTGAATATGCCCTTGAACTTCTAATCCTCCTGCTTCTCCCTCCCCAGGGGACTAGGGTTGCAGGAAGCAACCATCACATCCAGTTTACATAGTGCTGAGGACTGAACCCAGGACTTTCATGTATTGCCAAGGAAGCCCTCAGCTTCATCGCCAGCCCTGATGCATTTTGCTTATTCCTCAATGATGGATGTTTAGGCTGTTTCCAAGATGAATGATCCCTACAACTTAGTCTTTGCCCACATCTAATTTAGTTCCTTCACATGCATTCCTACACTTGAAATACTAGGTCAAAGATTATGAGCCCCATTTCTAGGCTTCAGAATATAGTACATACCTCATCTAGTCTTCATCACTTAAAGAATCCTTTGTCATCTGCAGAGTCACTCTCATGGCAGCCAATGAACTACAAAATGTTGTATCCCTCCCCACACCTGACGATATTTGCAAGAAAAACCTTCTGAATCACCACCCCTCAGGACTCTGCCCTGTTTAGGATGTCATCAGTTCTGACAGACACCCTAACAGTGACATGCCTAACAGAAACGAATATGATTTATGTGTGCAGATGCCATTTTCTGGTAGCTGCTTATAGTCTGGTGCTAGTGAAAATGCTTGGAAACTTCTAAGTAGTCAGTAGACTCTGAATGGTCTCACTTATTTTTTTTATGACAGTCTCACTGGGCATCTCTGACTGGCCTATGTAGACCAAACTGACCTGGAACTCACTGTGAGTGCTGGGATCAATTATGTGCCAACATGCCCTGTGTCCCTTTTTTGTTTATCTGGTTGGTTGGTTTTTAATGCATGTTACCACTACCAACCTCTCCAAGGTAGGTTATCATCTCCAAGGACCACTTCTCATAATAGTGGAATTTTGACCCAAGTTTTCATACACAGAGGACCCTCTAAGTATCATTAGGCTCCCAATCTATGTATTTGCAAATGTGTCATGGATGAACTTTTACAACCTTAGACATCTGAAGCTGAGGGTAAATATATTTTCCTCATGCTGTGGTTTTTAATCTGACATAGCCATTAAACTCTTGTGGGGGCCTCCTGGGTTCAATCTCCTCACACTTTTTCTTTATTACATGAGAGGATCCTGTGGGGAAGGCAGCTGGTGGATGAACACCAAACTTAAGTGGCAGTCTCTGGGAGTCCCGGAGAGTGTTTACAAATAGCTTGGTCTCTGCAGCAACCAAAGAGCCATAGATAAGAGAGCCGCCTCCTTGACAGCTGTCTCGGATCTTTCCCAAGCCTGAAAACATTCCCGGGCCATGGTGACAAGGATGGCTGATTGTGCCTCCACACCCCTGACCTCTACTCTTCCTCTACTGGCCTTTCTGGTGGCAGACAAGAGGTTCAACTGGCATGCTCAGGAAGACCAGCCACTGCCCACCTGGCACCAGGTGTCCTCAGTGCTGATGGGGCTTGCCTTGATCTCTGCTACATCTTGTTCTTCCCCTCCTGCTCAACTTTCAAGAGATGCCATGATAGACTGCATCCAGTTTCTTTGTTTGGGCTGGGTTTTGTGTGAGGGTGTGCACGTGCAGGTGCATTTGGGTGTGTATGTGTGTATGCACCTATGTGGGAGTGTGTATGGAAGGTACAGGACAACCTTGTGTGTGGACACTTAGATGTCATCCACTTCCGTTTTTTATTCTTGTTTACCTTGTTGGAGATAGGGGTCTCTCACTTGCCTGGAACCCAGCATGTAGGCTAGACAGATAGACAATGAGTCCCAGGGATAGCCTTTTTGTATTGTCCTGGCATAGGGATTGCAAGCATGAACTCCCACATCTCTATTTTTTATGTGGGTTCTAAGGCTCAAACTCAGGTCCTCGTGCTTGCAAAACAAGTACTTTATCGACATCTGTCCCTCTAACCCTGGGGTATCTACTATTAAGCTATGTCATAGATGCCATCATGTCCATTTTAACGATGAGAAAGTTGAGACAGAGTTATGCTAACAATGCAAAAATAATCTCTTGTGAAATACAAACCCCTAAGGCTGGAACTATAGATCAATGGTAGATTGCCTACCCCAACTGAGGCTAAAACAACAAACAAAGAAATACATGACAAAAACACCAGATGAATGCACTCAGTAAATGCATCCATTTCTAAGAGTAAAAGAAGGTGATTTTACCGCTGGGCACTCACGTCTAGGCTGGGAGCGGTGTGCATGGTGGAGACCACTCCCTAGACAACAAAAGCTGCAGGGCCTGCTGTGCAAGGTGGGCTCATCAAAACAATCCTGCAGCAGAAGAAAGGTCATTGAGTAGGAAACTCAGGGAACTGAACATTGGCTGCATTTAGTTCCAAAGGATGGCTGACTGTCCATCTTCTAGGAGACGCCTATGTAGACATCAGCATTGTAAAACACAGAGAACAGGAAGGTGTGGGTAATATTTTTGTGAGATGCTATTTAACATGTTAAAGGTCTATTTTTTAATATCCACATCCAAAATGAATTGCAAATCAGCCATGCATTTTGTCTTGGTGGTTTTCTTTTTAAACAGATGTGGTATAAATATGGTCAATTGTTTGTTTATTTGGTAGAAAGTGTATCTCCCTCCAACCTCTGCCACTGGGATTCTTTCTTAGGAAATAAGTATAGATTTTAAGTCCTGAGATAATGTACATGTGTGTGGCTGTCTATGCATATGAGTATGTGTAAGTACATGTGTGCCTTTCAGTTCTGAGGCACACCCTTATGTAGTATTCTTGTTTTTGTCAATATATATTAAAAATCACACCATCACTACAAAAATCTGTATCATTTGTTTGTCATAATTTCACACCATTCTGTGATACGGATGTGTCAGGTTCATTTATCCAGTACCATACTGATGGGCATTTAGAGTATTCCTAACCTTTTGCTACTACAAACAGAGCTGCAGTGGGGGCCTTTGTGCATCTGTCTTTGTTGCCATGGTGTATCTTCTATCAGCACTTAATTTAAAGCATGGATGAGGGCTAGGGCTTAGTGGAAGAGTCTCTACCTCAAATGCACAAGGTGGGAGTACCCACCAGAGAACTGTAACAGAAGCAAAGCAAAAACAAAGCCAGAGCAAAACAAAGGTGTAAGCATATGATACCACTCTGTAAAGCCAGGGACAGCCCAGGTTCATAGTCTCCTAATGACTGTTTTAATCGAGAGAGAGAAGAAATCTAGGGAGCCATAGATCCAAGTCCTGAAAAAAATGTTACCAAAGATTGCCTAGAACAGTGAGGGGGAAAAAGAGTCTTTCTTTTGAAGTCCTGTTCCTTGAAGGAAATACAGATGGAAGATTATGTATATTTTCCTCCCTTTAATAAACTGAAACCAAAGGCATGGAAACTCTAGGAAGCAGACTCCCCCATGAATATCCTTTCTCCTGCTTGAACACTTGAAGCAGACTGCTAGGGTCATCCAGGGTCGGAAACCCTGGTCCTGCTTCCTTATCCTCTTGCACTCCATTTAATTTCTGCCAAATAACATTTAGCTGTCAGGCTTTAAGAGTCACTCCTGAACAAGCTGTCTTGAACATATTTCTTCTAATTTGTGTATTGCATATAAACAAATAATATGAGTCACTTTCTGTGTGTCTTAGGGATATATATATATATATATATATATATATATATATATATATATTTGAGGATTTCATACAATATGTTTTGATCGTATTTATCCCTCCATCACCTCCTCTGAGGTCCACCCTGGCTTCTCTACCCACCCAACTTCATGGCCCACCTCCCTCTTAAATCCATGTAGGCCAATTTGTGCTGCTCATATGTTCTTGGATGTGTGTGTGGCCTTCCATCGGAGCATGGCCAACGTATCAGTGGCTATACTCTTAAAACTGGCTGTCTCTCCCAGCAGCTGTCAAATTGCCAATAGTTCTTCACTTGGAGTGGAACTTCATTCCTACTCCCGTCCCCATGCAGGGATTTCATCTGACTCGGCTCTTGGGTATATTTCAGGGATGTTTAAGTCCATTTGTGAAATGGATGTCCAGCTATTCTTGCAGATATAATGTTCAAAAGTAGATTGACAGTTTGAGTGAGTTACCATCTGCTACCTTAAATTTTTTATTCATTCTTTAAGTGTTTTGTACAATAAGATTTAATCATATTCACCTTCCCCTTGCCATCTTTTCCAAGACTCACTTGTCCACCTTACTTGGGTAATCTTGTGTCCTTTAAAAAATGTACCAAGACCAGTTTGTGCTACCCAAATATTCTTGGTGGTGTGGCTTTCCACTGGAGCATGGTACACTTACCAAGGACTATACTGTTAGAAGAAAACTGTATTTCGTTCTCCCAGAAGCTATCAGTTTCCAATAGCTCCATGTCTAGTGGTGAACTTTGTGCCCACCTCCCCTTCTGTGCTAGGATATGGTCTGTTTTGGGATTGCATCAGTCTTATCTTTGCAGTCACAGCCATGTGAGGTCATGTGTGCAGCAGCCCTGCTGTGTCTGGAAGACACTCTTTCCTTCTAGTTATTCAGTGCCTCTGGCTCCTAAACTCTTTCCATTCCTTCTTCCACTGTGGTCTCTGAACCTTGGGAAGGAGAAGTAGTATAGTGTCTTGTATTTTTTTTAGTTCAATAAAACATGAAACTATTTTTCTAGATGTAGGAAAATAGATATCTAGTAAAGCAAATGGTGAAGTGACAGAAATTAATTTTTCCATATTTTAATAAACAGCCTGGAAATTTTCCCTGAGAGGAGGCACAGGTATGTTTTGGCTTATCTGATGCTCCTTTGGTGTAGTGTAGAACAATAGATTATAGCCACCAGTCTGACTAGGGTACTTTATATATTCATAAGCATCTTCATGTTGGCACTGCTGTTATTCCCAACCTCCCACCATGGGACACTGACAGAGTGGACAATGAAGTAAGTTCCTCCAGTGAAGATTTCAGAGAGCTAGAATTGGGAGCTATCATTTTGTACTCAAATCTAAGTTGGCTTCCTTCTCTGGACTCAGGTTAGAATCCTTTTTAACCCATAAAACATACTGAGCTACTGAAGACAGATTTTGTCACACGTGACTGTTTTGGACTGTCCATAACCTGTGTGTGTGTGTGTGTGTGTGTGTGTGTGTGTGTGTGTGTGTGTCTGTGTGTGTGTCTGTGTGTGTGTCTGTGTCTGTGTCTGTGTCTGTGTGTCTGTGTCTGTGTGTGTGTCTCTGTGTGTGTGTGTGTGTCTGCGTGTGTGAGTGTGTGTGTCTGTTTGTGAGTCTCTCTCTCTCTCTCTCTCGTCTCTCTCTCTCTCTCTCTGTGTGTGTGTGTGTGTGTGTGTCTGAGTGTGTGTCTGTGTGTGAGTGTGTGTGTCTGTGAGTCTCTCTCTCTCTCTCTCTCTCTCTCTCTGTGTGTGTGTGTGTGTGTGTGTGTGTGTGTGTGTGTGTGTGTGTATGTGTGTGTGTGTTCTCTGTCTTGCATCCAGGCAGCCCCACCTCAAAGCTGTCTTCTCTGCCCAGGCCAGAAGCACAGTGACAGAAGGGATGTGCAAAAGAAGGAAATCAAACTGTCTACTCATCTTTCATGGGACAGAAGTGATGTCACCTGAAGTGACATCTAATCACAGCTCTGTGTCCCCATTTGAGGCAAGTTTGGGATATGTAGCTCTGTCACCATGTATCACTGCAAACATGAAACAGAATTTAGGTTTAGCTCTTTATATAGTTATAAACCATTCCGAGACTGGTCTATAATATGTAGAAATGGTGTGACTAGGGATGTCCATGGTGACAATCTTCTGATTCTTGTGTCAAGAGGCTGGAGGTGAGCTTAGGAAAAACCTAAATGACAGGGTACCTAGACACCTGTAAACAGGATCTGAACCAGCAACGCAGGACTAATTTGAGTCTGTCCTCATTGACACTGCCTTGAGGCTGGGTAAGCTCCTTTCCTACTGAAACATTTCAGAAACCTTAAATAAAGGGGACTGGCACTTACTGAGAAGCTACCAGTGCCAAGAACAGTTAGATGCTCATATTCCTTCAAAGTAGGATCAGGTTTGCTGGCCCAAGTTCACCTGCCAAGTTCATATGAGAAAAGTGCCAAAACTGGGGTTCCATGCTGGCCTCACGGTCTCTCACCTCTGCATGCTGTCTCACCTCATGATCTGAGTCCTCAACATACCAGATGCAAAAGACAGAGATGAAAGGGAGCCTTGATTGCCAGGTTCATCTCCTGCCAGGGTAGGATGTAATTGCAAGGATAAGAAAGCAGCCTCCGATCAGCTGATATCGCACTTGTTCTTGGCAGAACTTTTGGGGACATGTGGGGGTAGAGCGGAGGAGGGGGAAGTGGTGGCTTAGGTGCAAGAGACCTTCTGTAATCACACATGGCCTCCTGTTTGAACAGGAGGACATTCCTGGTCCTAAATATTTAGTGGCCTCTGAGATACAATGCTGGTCTTGACTGGGCATGCGGGAGACACAGTTACACCAGTCACTTTCCCTGCTGGCCCTGACTTTAATACTCATTCCTCCTGGGAAGCTGGCTGGAGACTTTCACATCATCCAGGGCTCTGGATCTGATGCCTCTCGTGGCCTGACAGGTAAATTAGCATAGCCCTTTGACACTTGTCTTGTTACCTGTTGTTTGTCAATGCTATCAATCTCTCGGGTTTAAAAGACACTGAACATTCATTGTTTTATGTTCATAATGGTGCCTTCCCTGGATCCTCTCTCTCTATTTCTGCCCCTATCTTTGTTCTTATAGAGAAGAAATTCAAGAATGGATATGTAGCTTTCCATAAATATTTCTTTAATTCCAAATAGGTGTCAAAGATGTCAAATGGGAATCAACCATTATTAGCATGCTTTAGATGTTTTCATTAGCTTTTTGGGGACGTGGTCTCATATTGTCCAGACTGGCCTCAAACTCACTGGGTAGGAGAGGATCTTCCTCTCCCAAAGTGCTATGGATATAGATGTGCATTACTAGTCTGTCTTATTCAGTACTAGAGACTGAACCCAGGGCTGGCTTCTTGTACCCTAGGCAAGCATCCCTTCATTAGCTCTTGTATGAAGAAAAAAGTATTAGGTGAAGAAAAACTCTTATTTGTCTTATTTTTAGAAAATGTATATTCTTCTTCCTTTCTTCATTTCTTCCCCTCCGTCCCCTCCTTCTCCCTCTCACACTAATTTAATATTGAAGGGACCCAGTGCTCTGCAGCTTCTGTCACAGAGCCTGCTATAAATCTCAGGGCAGCTCCAGACACAGTGAATTCTGCTGCTCTCCTCTTTGTCCAAGTGCTCCTCCTTTTGTCGGGGGATGGGCTGACTGGAGCTGTCTCATTGAGAAATAGACCAGCCCTGTGTGGCTCCTAGACACCCATTGTCTCAGCTCCTCTGGGACACGCTCGGCTTTGATTCTCACTATTAGAAATGCCAGCCAGCCAGCCTTTGTCACTTGCTTTTTCTCCTTGAGACTGTAGCTTTATGAGGCCGTTTTCATGGAGCTGTGCTGGACTGTCGATGAAGAGGAATGTTTTCCTGTAATCAGGTTCTTGAGAGGTTTTCAATGCCAGTGTCAGAGTTGTAGAGGAAATTCTTACTTGGTTTTGGTGTGGGTGGTGTTGGGGGTGGTCAACGGGAGTAGAATTTTGAAGAAGAATAAGTGGCTATTTTATCTGTGTATGGTCCTGAGGATAGAATCCAGGGCCCGGCACATCCTAGGAGAGTACCTCGCCATGAAGATCCAGCCTCAGCCCCATGATTCCCTATGTTCCCCAGGGAAGAAGCAATCAATTTGTTTGTGTTTTATTCAACCTAAAAGAAATTTAGCCAACAAAGTTTCATTCCAGGCCTGGTGCTGTGGGCTACCTATGACAGAGCTCCCATTCTCAGAGAATGTTTGCTGTGGTAAGGGAGACAGACGGTAGACTCATGTATAAGCAAGGAAGCAGACATAGTACACAGATGTGAATTAGGGAGGAACTACCGAGGCTACCAGCAGACACTTACACACCACACAAAAACACAATGGGTGGTAGGTAGTGACTGAGGGCTGTGTGAGTGGAGAAGCCCCAGGTCCTCTTTCTGGAGTTGTACTTCAGTGGCAGAGAGCAAGCAGTGATGTCACAGAGGGGCTCTTTCCAGGGTCGGGAGAGTCAAGGCAAATGCTTGGGAAGTCATCAGACTTGGTTGTGGGAGGCAGGAGTGTATGCTGCCCTGACAGGGAGAAGCCACTCTTTGACACACAGAATCCAGGTGTTTCTGGAAAAGGGAAGGACCACTGCCAAGGTCCTACAGGAGGCACTAGAGAGGGTGACACATGCTATAACCAGTGCTTCGAATTTTAGGCAGTACACGGTGCATGGATTTTTAAAGGTTTTATTGAGATAAAACTTAAATATCACTTGTATCTGTTCATTTTCCTTGTGGATATGATCAGAATAAGTGGCAAGACACTTGAGTAGGGAAGGGGTTGTTTGGGCTCACAGTTTAAGGTGACACAGATCACCAGGGCAGCAAAGGCATGGCTGCAGGAGGGGTAAGCACCTGGTTATATTGCAGAGAGAGAGAGAGAGAGAGAGAGAGAGAGAGAGAGAGAGAGAGAGAGAGAGAGAGAGAGAGAGAAAGAGAACACAAAAAGTCAGTGGAGCTCTAGACCTTAAGATATGCCCTCAGTGCCTCATCCTCCTAGCAAGGATCCACCTAGAGGTTCCAAAACCTTCACAAACAGTGCTATACTCTGGTGGACCAAATATTCAAACACACTAGCCTCTCCAGGGCATTTTGAATTTAATCCTCAATACTGTTCCATTTAAAGTGTCCCCCATGTAAGATACAGTTCAATGGCTTTCAGTATGTTTATATGATGACAGCCATGCCAATAAACCCATCTTAAAATATAATATTAACTTAACAATCTGCTTCTTGAAAACCTTCTCCTCAGACATTTGGGACAAATTCAAATATTGTCGTATCATCAGAGCTAGGTATGGTGGCACATACCTATAATTCCAGCCCTCAAAAAAGTGAGGAAAATGGATATCGAGTTCTAGGCCATCTGTGTCACTTGGTGAGACCTGTCTCAAAAACAAAACAAACAAAAATTAGAGCAATTACCAACCTCATGGACTGGCCACTCACACTTGGCTAAATGTAAGTCCTACAAGTTGCTACAAGCTCCTTTCCTAGTCTTGCGTTTGGCTTTTCATTTGCTGCATTAGGACTTGATGTCATGGGCATGAATGCCAAGAGGTACTATGAAGCCTTAAGATTGTTAAACTGTGTGTGTTAAACACTAGAGGAGGCTGTAATTTTTAAACCCAGAGCATGAATCAGAGTAATTTGGAGAGCCACCGTCAAGTAGGTGTTGCAAAATTGGCAGTCATGTTCAGGCAGAGGGTTGCCTATGGTTTCTATATAATTTCAATGTAAATGGTTGATAGGTCAGCATGTTTGCTGTCAGAGGCCTATATTTCTGTCTCTGGTGAAGTATATTCAATTTTGTGGTTAAAACAGTCTTCTCATCTGTGCATAATGGTCTGAACCACCAAATAGTACCAGGTAATGCTTGCATACTTCCATGCAGAAACCATTGCTATTAAAAGAGTACAGGCTGCAATCCGGTGGTAGTCACTACCTTTTCTGTGATTTCAGCAGACCACAAGAGCAGGATGTGAAGCCACGTCTTCACGGAACTGTTAGCTTTTGCAAAAGAGGTTGCTTTATATCTTACCAATAATAGCTGTGAGGTTTGAACTGTTGACAATAAATGGCTGCACCATATCCAGAAGCAAGTATCTACCTACTGAGAGATGCAAAATAAAATTATCTCAAAAATAAAATAACTTTTCAAAATGAAATATGAATTTGACCTACAGGGGCTTACCACATGGGGGGATTGAATCTTGGGAACAAACTGCTAAATGGATCCAGAATATTTTTAGCAGCTCCCAGGTATCTAACTTCAGAATAGGAAGATTTGTTCTGGGTTTTGGGTTTTTGAAACAGGGTCTTCTGCAGCCCAGACCTGCCTTATGCCTTATTCCTTATTAGGAATCGTGCATCTGTCTCCAAGTACTGGCATTGGAGTATGCAGTACCATGCCTGGGGCAAAACGAGTCTTCTAAGGAACCAGCGGTTCAGCATTCAGGGTTCCTGAACATTCCTTGAGATTTCTTGTTTTATTTACTGTCCACATATGTGTGGTATGCCATTCCCTCCTTCTTCCTTCTCCTTATGCAATTCTCCTTCATTTATTCTTCATAAATCCACTTACTGAAGCCTAGTTCGGGGTGAAGTTCTGAGTTCAAGTCTTCAGCCTTAATGAGTTAGTCACCAGGCAAAGATGGAAAAGTGATAAGTGAATCCAGCTTGCAGCAATGTTTTCTCCTGTCCACATAGTATTCTACAGGATTCTGTTTCCAATTGCATTTATTTATTTAGTCTATGACTTTGTAAGTGTGCAGTGTACACATGCTACTACCTGGGTGTTTCGATCAGAGAACAAATCTTAGGGATTTGGTCCTCCACTTATACCACATGGGAGCCAGGAATTGAACTCAGCTCACCAGGCTTGACAGCAAGCACTTTTATCCACTGAGCCATCTTACTGGCCCTTAAATGGTTTTGAAGATAGTTGCCAACAATTAGAACCTAAAGTTTGATATTAATAACCATACAAAGGAAAACAGCATACATTTCCAGCTAAGCTGCAATAGTTGAAGCAGGGTCTATATCTCCACATGGCAATGAGACTGATCAACTGAGCAGTCCCATCTCTCTAATGTGTATGCATTCACTACAACACTCCCGCCTGGTACCTGGTCCCAGGCCTCCTCCTTCATCTACATTTCCCAGCTAGCCTAGTGGGAGGTTGACTGGCAGTGAGACCGCAGAGACTTACAGCTACCTCTTTCTTGTCTTGAACTGTTAAATCTCCATGGCTCTTCATTTGTTTGTGTCATCAATCACCATAAAAATCAAAGGTCTCCTACTACACCACCCCGGAGACCCCATGTTTGCAACGAGCTAAATGAGTGCATCAAGTTGATTTTTAGTTTCTTATCACTCAGTGTTTCCATGTAGTAATTTGTCAAGACCTGTTCCTTAAGGAGAAAGAAGAGATATTCACACACATACAAAAAAAGAAACAGGGCCAAGGAATGAGGCATAAGCAATCAATACGGCTGCCATGATTGTCTGCATAAAGGGAAAAGAAGGTTAATACTAATGTCACTTCCAGCAGATCCAACCTGTAAACAACTAAAGCAGAAACCTCACTGTGCAGTGGTCCGGTCCCATTATTTATGTGTTGTATGGAACTGGCATTTATTTTTAATTAGTTTATATTAGTTGTGAAAAAGGTTACATTGTGGTGTTTTCACATGGGCTTGCATTTTAAAAATAAATAAATTTTCTCTCAAATAAAAATCATTCAGGGCCTCTGATAAGGTCATACAATGGAAAGTAAGCCTTCCATATTATTTCTGTTGGTTTTAAAAATAACTGTATGGGTTCATGGTTGGTTAACATTTCTTGCTTTTTATTTTTAGCAGTTGGCAAAGTGATCCATCATTCTTGTTCTACCAGCAGTTTCCAGGTTTCTTCCTCTCAAGAAGTTTCCCAGCATGAAGTTTAGGAAACTGTCCCTTTGATGACCCTTTCCCAAAATGGTCCATATTTTCCAGAGGTTTTTTGTTTGTTTGTTTGTTTGTTTATTTTTCCCATGCATCGGAGGGAAGGCAATTCTTCATACAATCAACGTAGAGCTTCCCACAGTCCAATAAGACAGCTGTCATTGTACCATGTAGTCTTCTTAGACTGAATGTCTAAAGGTTTATTTACCCTAAGAATTATTCTAAAATGTGTGAAGCCAGGCATGCTAGGACATACAATGTAACCCTACTGCTAGGAGCTGTGACAGGAGGATCTAGAATTCTAGGCTAGCTTGGGCTACTTAGTGAGACACTGTGTCTGGAATTTGCCTCAGTCTTCAGTAGTAGAGCATTTACCTAGCATGTGTAGGGCATGTTCAGGGCATGTTAAGGGCATTGATTCTCAGAACTCACACACGAACAATGAACCCTTGTGTCTCTGGTGAGGGTCTTAGAATTCATTGGGACTTTCCCCATTCAAAGACCTGCCTGTCACTTTCATACTGACATGGGTTGGACACATGGGAGTTTCCTTTTTGGCCCAGGGACTTCCTAAGCTAGCTTACCTAGTGACAGAGTCCATCCTTTATCCTTTTAATTGCTGGACTACCGCTTTTATTATCTTTCTTGAAATTGACTGTCTTTTATAAAGTAAAACAAATATTTCCAAGGTTCAGAGGAACCTTTACATGTCTCCCATCAAAGGCATCTGACACAGCCAGCTTTAAATTGAGCACCCCTAGACTTCTCCCTACAGTGAGCAGTGATGTGTGTATTTCACTGCCTGCCTGGGGCACTGCTTTCTCTGTATACTAGAGGGTAGAGCTGGCATTTGATGTTACTATGTTTATAACAATACCAAATGGAGACCCTCTGAAAGCTATTCTCAGGATTAAGAGAACAGAGCAAGGGTTGTTTTACACTAGAACACACTGTTATTTAGGGTCCTTGTGGGAACTACTTTTGGTCATCTCAGGCAGTTGCTCCATATTTTGACAGTTTCTGGGCAAAAGCTATGCTTCTTGCCCTTATACATGTCAGGAAATACTGATGTAAAGATGGTTTTGTTGTTGTTGTTTTAATCGGGATGTGGTAACATACCTATCTATGATCAATTCCAGTACTTGGGAAGTTGAGACCCCAAGTTCACGGCCAGCCTGGGATACACTTTATAAGCGTGTCGCAAGACAAACAAACACACTAATAAAAGCTTTTGACTCTTGTGCTCCTGATGGAACCATTCTGTAATAAAGAAGCTTCCAGAAAGCAAAACAAAACAAACAACAACCTTCACTGTGTGAAATCTTTGCAGGAAGCTTTGATTTTCAAGAAAGACTTTAAAGCCATGCCGCATCAGAATGCTTTAGCTTTCCTGTCTTTCATCTTCAATGTCCCTCCTCCTTCCTTCTGTCTTTCCTTCTCTCCCTCTTTCTCTTTTCATTCCCCATTAGTCATCTTCCCAGACCGTACCTGTGGGAGTATTTTGATCATTAAGTGCAGAGCAGACACACTCCAGATGTCTCCAGGGCTATGGCCCATAATTCCCGGTTTACCCAGTTCTGTGATATTCTTAGTTAGGGCCACAGGGGAAGCGCCCAGCACTACTGCTTTCATGGAGTGTTTATTTGTTTATTCATCAGGGTCAGCGTGCTCACTCATTCACTCATCTGTAGTATTGGGGATTGAAAGTAGGTCCTCATGCAGGATTTGGGGGACCCCTGGGAGGGTTGGCCCTGCCTCAACTGAATGTGCCAGGCCTGTTGACTCCCCATGGGAGGCCTTACCCTTTCTGAGGAGTGCGTGGGGGTGGGTTGGGGGAGGTGGGGGGAGCAGGAGGAAGGGAGGAGGGAAGGGAGGGGGAACTGTGGTTGGTACATAAAATGAATTTAAAAAAAAAAAGTAGGCCCTCACAAATGTGACACAAGTGTTTTGCCACTGAGTCATACCTCCAGCCTCTTTAGAATGTTTTATATTGTACTACCTGCAGCATTTACTCTCCCCACACCCCCCCATGCCTTTCCACCACCTAAGAAAGCAAACTAGTCTAAAAAGATTGTACTTTGGCATTGTAGGAATGTCTTTGAGAAACCTGCATGCTTTATTTTTTGTTTTTGATCTCCCCAAGCAAAGTTTCAGCTTCCAAAAGAATGCATTTATTCAGTGATTGTGACTATAACATGGTTTTATTGAGATGCTCTTGTGGGGGGGGGCGTGTGTGGTGTGTGGTGTGTGCCTGCATTTTGTTTTGCTTGTTTGTTTTTTGAGACAAAGATTCATGATGCAGCTGTGGCTGTTCTGGAATTCACTAAGTAGTTCTTAGTGACCTTGAACTCCTGGAGAGCCACCTGCCCCTGCCTGCTGGATGCTTGGATTAGAGATGTGCACTACCAGGCCTGTTGTCAGGATTTTAGGGAAAAAGTTTGCTGTGAGAGATCTAGATTAATACAGCTTTAACTATATGTCAAAATGGTCTTTAATTTATTCTAACTCTGAAGATGGACTTTGAAAATAATGAGTGGAATGGATTTTTAGTCTCCAGTTAGATAGACAATTTTCCCTTACCCCTGTGAAATGTCTAAGAATAGGTTGAGGGGTCTGCATTTCTGTTGTGTGGAAGATAGGAGGAGACACGGCAAAGGAAGCAGAGGTCATATCTTAACCACTGCTGTTCTGTTCTGACTGAGCAATTTACTCCTGGAGAAAAGGGCTAACGGGTTTCTACCCACTTCTAACCCTTAATTGGACTATCCTTTGTCTTCTGCTTAGAATCACAGGGCATGGACTCAGGGCATGTAACTCCCAATCCCAATTTGGAAGTCAGATCCCAAATTGCTCTTGCTTCTTTAGAAGAATAATCATGGAGGGCACTGCTAAAAATACAAGTTTCCAACAAAATGAAAGACCCTCTCCCACGTTCAACAGTGCAGCCCCCAGTCCTGAGATGACTTACAGTCAATGGAGTGCTCTACTCCTAGTTTGGTCATTCCGTGGCCAATAGACCCACAGCCATAGCTAGTCACTTTGAGACCTCCTCTTGAAACTGGACTGGTCACTTGAAGTGGGACTTACAAATGGTGTCTTTTATGAAAAATCTTCTCCCAGTGACTAGCATGACTCATAATGACAAGACACATTCTGGCACCTCCTTGCAGGCCCAGTCAGGAGTAGGCTGAAGGAAGAAATGTACATCCTGACCAACCCCCAGACTTGCCTGTGAATGTAAATATGATTTCCATAATGGTCTGCATGATGGTGCCCTCTTGATGAAATTGCAGGAAGCTGCCTTGGCTGAGCTGAGAAATCGTATTTGCTACTATAAATAATAAACTTGTTTTCTCCGAAAGTAGCCTCTATGGGGAATACTGATCAGAAATATTCCCATCATCTCCAAGTCTTTAATGTGTTTTGCAGCTGGGTATCTTGAGGGCATCTTTCAACAAACCTATGAACTAGATTCTCCGACTCTGTCCCACGGAGAACTGAGCTATATTGCTATTAATTTGAAGCATGCGCCACAATGAAGCAATTTGAAGAAATTGTAATTGAAACATGGTACTTGACCCTGAGGGGACCATGGAAAAAGAGATTTGCTTTGCTGGTTCCTCATGCATCATTTAGAACCTGCTGACAACACATACAAGTCTTGCTTAGGCTTTGATAATATACACCCTTCATCCACAGCCAGGTCAGCTGGCCTTAGAATCATATGCCAGCCAGTTCTGTCAGTTCTTTGTGTCTGTCCCTTATTTTTATTTTTGCATAAATTGGATTACTTTGATTAATAAGAATCTTGTGGCATAGCAGCTCCCTGTGGTATCCTGGTGATTAGCTAGCACACTATAATTCAATCGTCCTTGGGTCATGACAAAAAGACAGAAGTGAAAGGAGATTGGCAAAGTTCAATTGTTAATTTAACACTAACTAGACAATAAACTAGGCTAACAAGGTAGTACCAACTATTGGGACCCTTCTAGAACCTACCCTGAGAGAAGTGACACAATAGCATGAGGCACCTACCTCTGTGTAAGTTTTATTTTGATGAATCATTTGGGAGATTCTTAAGAACCGTTATTTAAAGTTTTGTTTACATTCTGAGTTGAACCCAGTCAAGTTACTCCTCCTTCTTTCTTTTCCTGCTGAGGCTGCTTGTTATGTCCACACTTACCGTCTCTCTTTTCTCAAAGTATCAGAACTGGCATCTAGCTTCCCAGAATAACTACTGTATTTTCCAGCCTCCTCCACTGCAGGCCATGTGACTAACTTCTGGCCAGTGAGGTGAGGTATGTGTAACTTCTGTCTGGGTTTTAACCTTGAAGGGGCTGAGTGACCATGACCACAAATGTCCTCTCTAGTGTGGGAATGTGTGTACGCTGGTGGGAGTGAGAACAGCTGTTTGTAGTGTAAAGACGGAGGCTGAATGCTAAGGGTGGAGTGAAAACTGTGTGTGATGGCTGTAAAGCTCCGTTAGCCTAGACGGGCCTATGCATGCCACCCGCCCATCCACTTCTGATTGGTCTAAGTTGTTTCATCTTAGGGTGATTTGTCACAGCATCCAATTCTGATTCTTCCTTGTGCCGAGCCCCATTTTATTATTATTATTATTAGTGTGTGCACATCTGTGTACATGTATGTGAACACACATGCATGGCATCATGTGGAAGCCAGAGGATAGCATTAGGGAGTCAGTTCTCTCCTTTCACCTTCCCATGGGTTCCACAGGACTGCTGAGGTGACGAGGCTTATCCATCAACTGTTTGACCTGATGAGCCATCTCACCAAAGCTATGATTCCTTAGTTTTTGAAACTCAGACCAAACAAATCTTTGACTCTGTGGCAATAAAAGTAAATATTTTCAGCAGAAGTGACAGATGCCAGGGCTGAAACGGGCTGACACAGTGGAGCACACTGAGGAGGTGGGGCCTTCTGGCTGCTCCATTCACTAAGGGACCTGCTTTCCCCTGTCTTGTGCCATCCTTGATATTAACTTTATTATGGTCACTATAGCAAATCCAGCCATTCTGGTTCTGAGCATCACATCCAGGGAGACAGGTTTTTTTTTTTTTCCATGGTTGCCTGGTAGAGAGCATATAATTGCCCAGAAGTTTCTCTATTCAGCCATAGTGTCCTGTTGGTGTTGCAACGGCCAATATTAAATACTATTCCTGACCATGTTGCTGGCAAGGGGAATTAAATTACCTGTGAGCAAGCAGGCTTGCCTCTTGGCTTTAGATGGGATCCATACCTTGGGCTGAAAAAAATGAAAGAGTAAGAAGTTAACATCACCAATATATCAGGTGAGGCCATGAATAATAGACAAGTCACCACAATGTCTTCTACACAAGAAAAAATTATAAAAGGGCCTGGGAAAAATTGTGAATGAAAGAGGCACATTTTATGAATTTGCTTCAGAATAGTGGGAAATAGGAAACAGTGTGTAGGTGTCATAGTTAGGGTTAGTTGTCAACATTGTACCCCTGGGAAGAGGGGAATCTCCTCCATCAGATTATCCTGTGGGGGATATCTTCTTAATTACTAATTGATGAAGGAGGGCCCAACTGACTCTGGGAGACACTATCCCTGAGCAGGTGGACTTGGGCTGCTTAGAGAAGATAGCTAAGCAAGCCAGAAGACAGCTTTTTTTGTCAGAGACCCTGCTTCAGTTTCTACCTCCAAGTTGCTGCCCAGGCTTTCTTTGGTGATGAACTGTAAGTCAAATAAACCCCTTTCTTCTCTACTTGCTTTTGGTCGGTGCTTTCTCACAGCAACAAAAAGCAAAATAAACAGTAGGGTATGAACAAAACATAACTGTCCAGGAATTGAAAAATGTTTTTCTCTTCATTTTACAGGAATTTGCAATTGTCTGTATTTTTAAACAACTTTCAAGAGAAAAATAATTCAAATCAACAGAAGGACAAGTAGGTGGAGGGGGCTGGAGAGATGGCTCAATGGTTAAGATCACTGGCTGTTCTTGCAGAGGACCTGGATTTGGTTCCCAGCATCCACGTGGCAGCTTGCAACCATCTGTAACTCTAGTTCCAGAGGAATCCAATGCCCTTTTCTGGCCTTTGAGGACATAAGCACACATATGGTACACAGACATACATGCAGGAAAAATGCTCTTACATATAAAATAAATAAAAATAAATAAATACCAGGTAGAGAACATTGATCCTATACATGTAAGTGTTGAACCCAGATAGCGTGCACAGAGCAGTGGCTTTTGTCAGAAACTCTGCCCTATGCTCAGAAAGCTTGGGCCCTTAGGGAATTGGTGGAATGAATGGAACTTGTAGGGGTAGATTTGGACCTGGATACCTGGTTTTCTTCATATTGCCTAACTCGGTGTGCAGGTGCCTAGCAGGTTCAGGTTGTAGGCTGCTTTGCTTTCTTCAGTATCAGAGAGGAACCAATTCTGCCCACCACCACCCCCATACCTGAAGCAGCCGTGGCCAGGATTGCATGGCTCTTTTACAAGTTTTTTTTTTTTTTTTTTTTTTTTTTTTTTTTTTTTTTTTTTTTTTTTTTTTTTTTTTTTTTTTTAAGTGAACCATATTCTACTCCTGGAGCTAGGCCGTGTAGCCTGGAACAGAAAGGGATTCGGTACCCTGGCGGCAGTCATTTTGTTGATTCCTCTTAAAAACCCAGTCAATGGTAAACTTTAATGTCTCTAGTACTATATGAATAAATTATTTATTCAAACAATATGTAGAAAGCATAATAAATGTATATAATGTGACAGATTCTTATTTTTTCTTCATATTGTTTGAGTTGAGGTTCAAATAGTGTCAAACTATTGGCGTTAGTCGATATGTCTGTAAAGTCTCTTATTACTCTAGAAGTTTCTGTGCCATTCATTTTTTTCTCCTTGCAGTTTAGATATTCCTTCACTGTCTTAGTTGGGTTGTTTGGCCCGAAGAATTTCTCACTGTCTAGATTCAGCTAACACCATCCTCATAGTATGATTCCCTCTGTTCTTCTGTTGGTTGGGTTTTGGTAAGTGGATACAGTGGTTTGCTCAGACTCATACTCAACCTTTCCTTTTTGAGACTAATTCGTAAGGATGGTGTGCTGTTCTCTCTCAGGAGGCTCATGTATGGGGCAGTCAGTCTGTGGTATCAGCAGAGGTGAGTCCATCACTTCATTCGTGGTTGCCAAATAGTGACACTTTAATTTCAATTTTGTCTTTCCTTCTTCTGTATTAACAGAAACGCTCCCACAGTGCACCTCTATATTTAAAATGTCTGCAGACTTACTTACTTGGGTTTTGTATGTGTGTGTAAATGTGTGCATGCATAAGTATATATGGTCAAATGTATACAGCTGTGCATGTATGCAGGTGTGCATGTATGCATGTGAGGGTAACACCTGAGGGTAACACCTGAGGTGCCATTCACATTGTTTTTTGAGACAGGGACTATCTGACCTGAAACTCATTGAGTATGTTATGCTGGTCAGCCAGGGAGCCCCAGGATCTTCCTGCCTCTGCCTTACCAGTGCTGGGATCACAAGTACACTGGGTTCGGTTTGTTTTCTCTCACACATAGGCTGTGGGACCAGAACTCAGATCCTTATGCTTGCAAGGCAAGCACTTTACTGACAGCCTCCTAGTTGCATATGTATAAAAGAAGACCCTGTTCCAACTCTCACCAGTTTAGTAATCAGATCCAAGAAATGCTTGCCTTCTGGTCCCCCAAACATTCTTTGTGGAGGAGCACTGACAGTGTTGTGACACCGCCTACATTCACAAGCCAAGCCAGTGGGTTGCCAAGATAACCTCTGAGTGGCCAGGAAATACATCTGCTCTCCAACCAGAGAACAGCATGCTCTTTCCATTCCCATCACAATGGGCACTGATGGGCAGAGAAGATGCCAAACAGATCTTAACATTACAATGAGTGGCACAAACTGGTGATGTCTGCATGGAATCCCTGAACTCAGGAAGCTGAGGCAGAAGGATCATGAGTCTAAGGCAAGCCTGGGCTACATACTGAGACCATGACTCAAATTTTTTTTTTTTTTTTTTTTTTTACTATGCGCCACAGTTGTAGTAGTCAAATCAGCTAAGCATTTAATCAGTGACTCAGCCATGTTTAGTGCTGTATCCTCAGAATCTGATCAGCAGAGTCTGTTTGTAGTAGCTACCCCAAATCCTTTTGAGTGAGTAAGATGAAGTTTACATTTCCAAATGAATCAGATGACACTTGCCTGTTTGCCATGCTCCCTTTCTTCAGAGCACTGTTCCGGGCAGCCTGCCTCCTGGGCAGGGTGATTGGGGTTTTCTGCCTAAGTTTTTTCTCCGTGTGGAACTCTAGAAGGAAGGATTCCCAGGCTGCTGCCATGAGGCAGGTCAGTTATTTCTTTGGAAGAGAGCCCTCCCAGACATATTTTCTTACCCCTTTGACTCATGCTCCCTTCATGAGCCAGTATCTGATTCTGGGCCTTCCTCAGAATCATGGCTGCTAAATTTGTAGGAGGATTTCTGTCCAGATAAATGTAAGTAGGATATTTTGTGACAGAGCCAAGAGTGAGGCTAAATGTTGTCAAGTTGAAATCCCAGCCCTGCCCCCTTTCAGGCAGGGTTTGTCATTTCAAGCCACCGCTCAGACTCACTAGGGCTCTAGCTTCTTAGCTGCGTCCTGCAGGGCATCCTGACTGACCCCCAGCCTCCTTATGGGAGGAAGTCACAGTTTAAAAGGCACTTATGCCATGTCTCACGTGTCGTGCAAAGGAAAGCATTTGACAATGAACCTTAAAGATTACTATTTGCCCTTTTGGGGGGCTCCTTCTCTTCTGTGTTCTCCAGTGGATCAGAAGTATGGGAGACCCTTAAAGTATATCTGGAAGGGCAAGGCTTACCCTAGGTTGTCTGTTTAACAGCCCATGGTCAAGGCTTATATATCAGACTGTGATTTCACTTACAAGTTCTAGGTTAGGTAAGGTTGCCCTGAAGGGTGATGGAGTAGGAAGAGGCCCTGTGTATAGTATTGGTCTGATTCTAGATCTCACCACAAGTGTAGATGTCATCCCTGACCAAAACATATTGTATGTGAATTATGTTTTGTTACAAAATAAAAATGTTAGTACTGGTACTGTCAGTTTACTGTGAAGTTGAATCCCAGAGAAGCAGGAGTAAAGGTCAATGACAGAGTGGTGAGCAAGACAGGAAAGATGGTGAATCCGAGCATGTGTGTTATGTGTAAGGAAGCCAGCCATTGCTTAGTGACAAGCTGATGCATGGTCTCAGAGAAATACCTCAGGAGGTGGCTTTGTGAATTCACTGTACTCTGAAGAGTGCTGGGGGTCGGGGTGGGAGTAGAAGTGGGGTGGGGGAATGAGGGTGGGGGTGAGGGTGGGGTGGGTCAGTTCTTATCTGTCATTTCTTCAGAGGCCTGGAGGTCCTACCACAGGGACCTCCTTTGGAGGCGAATGCCGAGGCCCTGGCTGTTCAGCTATGGAAACTTTGCAAGACATTACCAGAGTTCCTCAGGCGAGAGGCAAAACCTCTGCTGAGATCCAGGGTGGAACACAGCTGACTCAGGTGTGGGCTCTGGCAGGGCTGTGCTGTGGCTGAGGGGAAACCTTGCAAAGCCAGAATGGCTGTGTCAGTCTGGTCTCACCAGTTAAACATCTCCAAGACAGTGACCTAACCTATCTAAACCTCACTGTGCCCCAAGCTGACTGATTGAGGGTTAGTCGAGGCAATGGGGATAAGGCCTAGGAACAGTTCATATTCCTCAGTAAGTATAACCTAAGTAGACCAATCAGCTTGACTTTTCCAGGCAGATCACCTGTGAGAAGGAAGAAAGATGCCTGTAGTATTTATTACCCAAATGAGACATTTTAATGATACCCTTGTGTGTGTTTAAGATATGTGTGCTTAGGTGTGTGTGTGTGTGTGAATGTGCATGCATGTGGCAAGTGGGAGCCACCTTGCATACGTGGAGGTCAAAGATGACTTCAGACATCACTCCTTGTTTGCAGCAGTTTTTGTTGTTCACTGCTGTGTTTTCCAGGCTGGTTGGCCTGCTAGATCCTGGAGATCCTCCTGTCTCTGACCCCCATCTCTCCCTAGGAACACTGGGATTTGGAATATATGCTACCACACCCAGCTTTGTGTGGGTTCTATGGTACTGAACTCATGCATGCATGACAAGCACTCCAGTGATGAACCATCACCCCCGGCTCCTAAATGAGAAACTTTTGAGAGAACAGATAGACAATATGTAAAAACCAGCACTGTTCTAGAAAATCAGATTGTACTATAACCAACAGTTTGGATTTTCAGAAGTACGGAGTCCTCTATACAGAGGAAGTCACAGCCCAAACACTATATAAAAACCAACACAACAGCCCTCAATCTGTTTTAGAATTTCATATTTTTGAATTCCCCTTTCTTTGTGTGTGTATATAAGTGTGTGTGTGTGTGTGTGTGTGTGTGTGTGTGTGTGTGTGTGTGTGTGTGTGTAGGCCAGAAGTCAGCCGTGGATATCATTTTTTAGGCACTGTCTACCTTGTTTTATGAAACATGGCCTCTCACTGGCCTGGAGTTTACCAAGGAAGCTGGGATGATGGGCTAGCAAGCCCCAAGGATCTGCCTGCCTCTTCCTCCTCAACACTGGGATGATAAGCATATGCCATCATGCCTAGCGTCTTGATGTATGTCTTCAGTCTTCAGGGCTTGAACTCAGGGCCTCAAACTAGTACAGCAAGCATTTTTACCTACCAATCCCCCTAGTTCCTATATTCTATTTTCTTAAAGCAGAAACCTATCTGTATCTGTTGTTTTATTTCTTGACAGAGATAGTATGAAAATTAAACTTTGTGACGAGTGATGAAATTGTCACAGAGAACTAACAGGGGATAGCACATAGAGAGGTCCTTTAAAGGTAAACACTATGAAATATTATTTTAACTTCCTATAGAGGAAAAAAACTGAATTTTGAGAGTAAACATTTCAGAAATGAAAAGACCATACCCCAAAGTGATTCATTTGGAAAACTATCAAAGTAACTGTCTATAACACATTGAGTGGAAGCAGTCATTTGTCACACTCTTTCTCAAGTAGACCTAGAATAGCCTTAGCCGCCCACTTACCTGGTGGTTCACAGTCACTGGCCACAGATTTCATATATCCTCAGAGAACTGATCCTTGGGCTATGAGGCAGTAGAAGGTCTAGGGCAGTGGCCAGCCAGCTGTGGTCCATCAGTAATCTAGCTGGTTCTGACCCACTCTACTTTGCATGACTGTTGCAGCATTGGCAGCACAGTAGCAGAGCAGAGGATGGGTGGTTGTGACAGATCACAAATCTTACAGAGCTTCAAAAGGTCTCTGGATTGTCACTGAAAAAGTTTGCAAACATATAGGCCTGGAAGAATTGGTTTCTAAAAGCTCACTGGAAAATTCTGGTGTGTCCTCAGAGTTGGTAATGACAGAGGACAATTTGTGTGTTCTGTTTGCACGAAAAATAAGCAAAAAGGGGTAACACTAAGTGTAAGTGCTTTGCCCAGGGTTGAAAAGCCAAAGTAGCAATGAGAAATGCCTCACCCTCTACCTCTCAGCCTCCTAGCGTGTATCTCTATTTCTGTAGTGATGCCACTGGCTTCTGTTGAAACAGCCTCTCCACTTGACCAGCATGGAGCCTGCTGACAGCAGTCAATGTGCTGGCCAATGGCATTTTATGATGAATAATACAGCAAGTTGGCTTGTCATCTGGCACTGTAAATCTCAGGCATGCCAGCACGTCTTCCCTTTGTTGTCACACCATCTGGACATAAAACTGTGCGGAATTTCCAACAAATGGTGTTTGATGGACATGTCTGATGGAAATCTCTACAGAGAAAGGCTAGAGGAAAATGAAAGGAGCCATACATCTTGATAGAAGATTATGGACTCCCTTGTTTATCATTCTACAAACATGTACTGGTACTTTACATTAAGGAAAGTACAAGTCTAGGTACCAAACATGTCCTCATGTACCCTATAATTTGATGAAGAAAGTTACAGCAAATAGTAATGCCTGTTGGATAACTAAATAGACGAGTTGATAGGTGAAAGATGGTTGTGATTGCCATGAGTTGTTATATACAGATACAGTATAATAGCAACACACACAAGCAACAATTACCAAGCGGCTGCTGTGCCCCAGATGATCTTTTGCATGTTTTACTTGTACTGACACATCTTACATCTACAGCAGGCCTGTGGAGGTCAGTGCTGCTTTTCTCTACATTTTACACAAGGGGAAATGAATTGGTTAATTGGCATGCCCTACATCACAGGAGTAAGAAGTAATAAAACCAGAATTTAAATATATAGCAAGCTCTCTGTGTGCATGAGTTAGGAATTCTTACATGCAACCAAATACAGAACAAATATACTTAACAAAAAAAAATCATGTCTGTGCTCTGCATGTATATGGACTTTTGTTCTGGTCATCATTCCTTGAACAATGTGTTATCAAACTGTGTCCATAGCAATGATACTATATGGAGTCATGAGTAATCTAGAGAGGATTTGAAGAGGTAGAATCAAGTCCAGTTCAGTGATACATGTTTACAGTCCCAGCCACTGGGGGGACTGAAGCAGGAGAATCACTTGAGCTAAGGAGTTTCAGACCAGCCTAGCTAACACAATCAGAGAGTGTCTAAATAAATGAGAAATGTATGGAAGGATGTGTGTGGACTGCATGTAAATATTATGCTGTATTTTATAGTAGATAGCAGAGGACTTTGTTCTTACAGGTGCTAAGAACCAACCCTAGGGACTGAAGGACAACAGTGCAGATCGCCTGAGTCTTGGGTTTCATGGCCCAGCAAGGGATGCTGCTCTCAGAACCTGTGTTTAAGCTGCCCTCTTCGCTTTCACAATGACTGGCTCATGCACCCACCTTATGAATGAGTGAATTAATTAAAACATGTAACATCTATACCTTTGTCTTCTCATGAATAATATCTGCTATAAAGCGAACTGCACTGGGTCCTGCATTACCTGTCCTCATTAGTTTTCCTTTTGGAGAGTTTAAGCTACTGCCAGCTAGCTCAAACACTGCTGTACTCTAACACAAAGATGAAATGCAATAATTAGACTGAGCTCATTAAATCAGTTAAACGATTCTGCAGTAGAACCAGGGATCCATAATTTACTAAAATGTTTGAAGAATTAGTATGCAGTGAGAATAATAAAAATACGAAGCAAAACTTGTGCAAGATTGCTATAAGAAAAAGGGCCATCGATCATAACACAGAAGTGCCAAAGATGGCTTTAGAGAGTGTTTTCTTGGCATGGGCACACTGTGCAGACATGTGCATGCTGAGGAAGAAGTTAAGCTCAGTTAAGCTCATTCAAAGTATGGTGAAATGTCTGTATGCCCTGAAGCTTTGAGAGTGTCATTCTTCATCCAGTGCCTTCCACTTTTTGTTTGAGACAGAGTCCTCTCATTGGCCTGGAACTTTGCGAAGAAGGCCATAGCCTAGCCCACAAGCCTCTGGGGATCTGCCTTTCTCAGATGGGAATCTGGCCATTGCTACAAGCATAAGTCGCTGAGATCAGCTTTTTTTAAAGTGGGCTCTAGGGACCGAACTCAGGTTCTCACGCTTGCAAGGATGTGCTTTACTGACGGAGCAGCGTCCATTTATTCTGAAGCTACTCCAGGGAGAATTGACAGGCAGGTGCTCTTCAAATAAGCTCTAGTGACATCTTTGTGAGCCTAGGCTTTGGGTTTTGAAAGAAGTTACATTGCTTTCAGTGCCACACTCATTTCCAGACAGCAGGAGTAGAATCCATCCTGCCGTGCCTCGGGTCACAACCATGCTTCTGTAGGCTGTGTTTAAATGTTAATGGCAACTTTGGGCCTCTTGGTAATTAATACCCTGCAGGTAACCATGCAATTGTTCAACTCTTGGGATGTTTAATACAAGTGAGATGAAAGGGGAAAAAATTTGCTGGCTTTATACTTTTTGAAGTTTTCAGGCCTCTTTTATGTCATTAATCAGCCCAGCAGATGCTCACCTGCTTGTTCAACCGTTGTATGTGGGAGGAAGATCATAGTCTGTCCTCACTGTTTAGGGTCCAGTTAAACATTTTCTTTAATCCCCTGTGAGTTGACCCTCCCTACATTTTCCTACTTTCCCTGTGCTTTCACAGAACATCCTGCATAGTCACTGCATGACAAGGGGTTACTATCTTGTCCTTCTAATTTGTTCTTCCATATTCAGTATGTGTGTGGCCTAGTAAAGATCATCCAATAAATAGTTGTAGAATGAATACTGTATCCTGCAGACCATTGAGCTCTATTTGACACCATCTATGTCAGTTTTCTGGGATTCTGTGGTGTGATTTGAGCTGCCTTGGTATGACTTCTAAAGAAAACAAAAGCCTGAAGCAATGTGCTGGAGGTTCATTTGAGAGGAGATCCCCTTGCGGTTTTGCAGATAGGTGGAGAGAACAAGGGAAAAGATACAAAAGATGGTCTTCCACAGTGCTGGACTTTGCCAGGACCCAAGGCCTACAGGCTGGGCCATTTAGCCACTGCTTCTTGACTCTGAAGTGATGCCCTGGGGATGCTACCTGCCTCAGCCCATACTGGAAGCAGAAAAGCTAAGAGACACTGGAGGAAGCTAAGACTGAAGTCAAAGAGATATGAACAAGTCACCCTCCCAGTACAAATACCTAATAGAAATGGACTTTCACTGGGAAAAAGTTATTCTGGCTCACAGAGTTTCAATTATGATTATTGCGTCTGTTGCTTTGGAAAAGTGGCAGGATATTGTATCAAGAATGCGTGGCAGAGGAATATCATGTACCTTATGGCCAGGAAGCAAAAACAGGGGAAGAAGAAGGAGCCAGAGTCCCACTGTCCCCTTCAAGAACACATCCCTACTGTCCAGAAGTTCTCCTGTTCAGCCCCACCCATCTCAGCAAGGTTCTACAGCCCCTCCTCCACAGCACCACTCTGGGGATCAAGCCTTTATCACATGGGCTTTGGGGAGACACCACAGCCACAGCAGGAAGGCACTATACATGTTGGCTGCCAAGGCAGAAAACACCCTCCGGGCATTTCCTAGCCTCACTAGACCAGTAAACTATGCTTTTGAAGACATTAAGTTGTGTTTCAGGAAGGTTTGTTTCAAACATGTTTTAATATGTAAAGAAAAACACCCATCCTCCATCCTATCATTAAGGGACATGGAATAAGGGACAACTGTGGCTCCAGACTTTAACCCTGCCACCTTGGCCACGGTCCCATTTTAGAGGGCAGTGCAAAGAAACCACTCTGAGTTCTAGAGTTTGTTGTCTGGTCACATACTGACAGAGATACCGCCACTACCATGTAGACTGATGTTTCCTTTGCTCTGTCCTTCTCTTCAATAGTACCTGCTTTCTTTGTTGTGTTAAGTACCAAAGTAAGGCATGCTTAGGACCTCAGAAAGTACAACCAAGATCTATAAAGTAAAATAAAAGGAAAGCCATTCATAGATCCCTCACAAGACGCAGCCATGAGAGTCTTGGCATATTCCTTCTCAGCTCTTCGCTTATACAGCAGTAAACCAGAGTCATAATACTTACACCATTGTTAGCATTTGTACTGGTGGACAGTTTCTATCTTGACCAATACCGAGAAAGTAGCTCCCTCTCTTGTCCTTTGATTAATGGTTTTGTAAAATTAAGCCTAACTTTCTGTGGTCATAAAAATACTACGTGTTAATCAGAAAAACATATATGTCATATATGTTGTGTGTATATATATATATATATATATATATATATATCATACCCTTATATATACATATAATATATATATATATATATAATGCATGCTTGTGTATATATGTGTCTATGTAAATTCGATTACTCAGAAAGAATTTCCATCTTCTAGAGCTTCAGCCAGCAAACTTTTTCTCTCAGGGGCCAGAGAGGGAGTATTTTCAGCTTTGTGGACCACACAGTCTTATGACCACTCAGCTCTGCTCTTGTGGTGAACAAGTTACCAAAGGACAATATGTAAGAAAATGATAGTGGTTGTTTTCCGAAGGCTTTATTTAGCTAGCTCAGGGTCTGCAGTTTTCTGACCCTTGCTCTCTGTATGAACACTAATAGCCATATTTCCAGAAATGCAAGTGTTTTTCCCCCAGCAAAAATGGAATCATATTCTACACACTCTATCTTGCATATTTAAATATTTATTGGTGTCTGTGATGTACCAGCTCATATACAGTGGTGCAGACAATGGTGAGAGTGACAAATAAGGACCCTGCTCTTGGGGAGTTTACTGCAGGAGATTGCAATTAGCATAAACTGTGCTTTAAAAGAAGTAGGGGCAGTAGTGGAAACATATAGGCATATGCTATGTGTCTAGCATAGCTTTTGTGACCAATCCTCCTCTGATCAATGGCATTTCATTTCCCTAATTGTTTCTCTAGCAGGCTCCATCATCATAAATGTTCTTAGGTCTAAATCTTTACATGCGCGCGCGCGCGCACACACACACACACACACACACACACACACACACACACACACTCATTTTCTTCTTCTTATGAAATCATTGCAGTAGCCAAGTCAACACACACACTTATTATCTCAGTTGTTTGCTAGTCAACTGCTTCTAGAGAATGTAAGCTAACTTTTATTTTCCCCCAGCCTGCTCACTCCCTCTTACTTTGTGCAAATACATTGACTTGGATAAAAGGACATAGTACAATGAAAGTGTCGCTAATCTAAGTTGGGATAGAGAGATGGTGAAAGAGAGACTCATTTGTGGGAGTAGGAATGTGGTTTCTGATGTTTTGTCTCTAGGGGCTTCCTGCGATTTGATCCCTAAATAATAGTTAGAAATAAATCTCCCATGTTGCTTAGAGCCAGCCCACACCAGCTATTAACTGCCTTCACTGTGTGCCAGAGACTGCCAACCCTCTATGTGTACAAGCTGAGTTGAGCCTCAGAGTAAAATATAACCCATGTGAAGTAACAAAAGGCAAGAGCCAGATGATGGTAGAGACTATGTCATCAACCAAGTCTCAAATCGAGAGCAGAAGCCACAAGTGGGCAGCCCTGCCAGCTACTTGCAGGGCTACTTGCCATGGCTTGAGTAGTATAAGTCAGCACCATCGCAAGCTTATTGACTTGGTTAGAGACATTTAAAAATCGATGGGCATTGTATGAAATTCACTAAAGACTTACAGGAAATTAAAACCCTAGACAGACTGGAGTTCCGTTCTCACTTGCTGGCAGCTGGGTAAATCAAAGGGTGGACCCTTCCTGGAAGGATGCTGCAAACCAGTCAGAAATTCATCCGTTGCTGTGGACGGTGCAGGGAGCTACGAGGCAGCTGCAGTGTTTGACTCCCTGTGGATCCTCTTCTTTATTTGCTCGCCTTGGCATTTGGCTCTGCTCCTAGTTCCTGGGCATTAGAATGACACTGGGGAGAAAAGACAGGCATCGGTCCAGCCCAACACTATCATTCAGCGTGTCAGAGTGGGCCATACTGGGTCACATGGGTTGAGTGAGTGGCCCCTATACCCACAGAAGCAAGTTGAGAGGGTCCCTGAGGCATGATAACCATGCAGTGGAAGCATTTACAAGATGCTGCAATGGAAGATTCTGCCTGACAGCTTTTCAGAAGACTTAGACCTCTGAGTGACTGTGCCACTTGCCAAGGCAACCTCCTCTCTGAGACACCTCAGCTGCCAGCATCTTCAGCAAACTCTCCCATCCGCAGACTTCTGAACCATGTTGTCCAGTATGGGAATCAGTGGTAACATGCAGCTACTGAGCATGTGAACTGTAGCCAGAGCAAAGTAGGAGATAGTGCAAGTGTAAGTGCATCCTGATTTCGAAGGCTCACACACAAAATGGAATCAAAATAATACCTCAGTAAAGGTATACTGCTCAGAGGTTAAAATAGTTAGACTATACTAGTATTAGGGTTTCTATTGCTGTGACCAAAAAAAATGATCAAAAAGCAAGTTGGGGAGGAAAGAGTTTATTCGGCTTACACTTCCATATTGCTGTCCATCACAAAAGGAAGTCAATACAGAAATTCAAACTGAACAAGAACCTGGCTGCAGGAGCTGATGCAGAGGCCATGAAAGAAATGGAAGGGTCTGCTTACTGGCTTACTTCCCCTGGCTTGCTCAGCCTACTTTCTTATAGGACCCAGGATCACAAGCCTAGGGATGGAACCACCCACAGTGGCCTGGGCCCTCTCCCATTCATCACTACTAATTGAGAAAATTCCTTACAGTTGGATTTCATGGAGGCATTTCCTCAAGTGAGGCTCCTTCTTTGTGATGACCTTAGCTTGTGTCAAGTTGACACAAAACCAACCAATACCATTGGGTTGTCTATATTTTATGTTGATGCCTGTGGGGAAGGGCTGCACATTCACATGTGTCTGCTTGTGTGTGGAGGCCAGAGGTCAACGCTGGGTGCTGTTCACTTTGTCTTTTGAGACAAGGTCTCTCTCTGGCTGAAGCTCACCAAGTAGGCTAAGTTGACTGACCAGTAAGCCCCAGAAACCTGTCTGTCTCCACTCCCCCAGGACTAGGATTGCAAGTGCATGCCAGATCTTTAAATGTGGGTTCTTGGTATTGAACCCAGGTCCACATGCTTGCACCAGCACTTTATTGATTATGCTATCATTCCTGTCCAGGTTAAATATGTTACTAAACTTACGCTACACATTTCTGTTTTCTTTGGCTGGTGTGCCTACTATAAAAGTGTACGTTGTACACACAGTCATGTATACACATAGCTCGTGTATTTTCAGTCTTAAGACAGTTTTGTTGTGCCTCCCCATGACTTTGGCCTCTCGCTGCTTAAGTTCTCTGGACACAAAGCAGAACTAATGCTCCCTCACTCCTGTTCCATCATTATCTGCCCAAGTGACCCCTTCTGCACTAGACATCCAGTAGGTGTTTGATAGCGATCCTTCCGTTCATTTGACAAATACACACTGAGCCTTCCTCTGTGTCATAGTTGCCTGAGAACCTGGACTTTGCCTCAAAGCTTGACACAGCCAACAGAGCAGGCATGATTAGCTCTATTTCACAGGCAAGGAAATCGAGATAGAAAGTTAAGTGACTTGTACGAAGTCACCCAGGAGGCGAGTGCCAGGAAACAGAACCACAACAGTCTTGTTTAGCCTCAGGTCATGTGGACCGTCTCCTTAAGTGTGCTAAGCTAGTTAGGGATCCTTCACCTCCACCCAACCGCTCTAAATACTCTCTTTTAATGGTATGTGCACACTTATTACAGTGTTTAATAGTCCATCTTCTCAAGTGAGAACCGAGATTATTTCCCTCCTGATCTCTTGACATCCCCAGGCCTCTCACGTGTCTGGGGCTTGGCAAGCACTTAGTAATGGCTGCTCAGCACATGAAATAAATGACATGCTGAATTCTATTTTCCTGCAGAGGATCAGAACAAATTACAACAATATTTGAAAGCCATTCCTTCACAACTGTGCTCTTATGAACATTCTTTTTGTATTTTATTTATTTGGAGCTCTGTTATGAGAAGAAATCCACTTATGCACAAGGCTAGGGAGGAAACCTCTGCTTCCCTCCTTGTACCAGTTCAGCATACTATAGGCCTTCAGACCATCATGACCAAGTAGGCCACCTGTCTTTTGTCAAAACAGGGCACACATCCTATAAACAGCTGTGTGCTGGCTGTTGGCAGGACTTTGGTGCAAAGCTGAGGGTTTTCTTTAATTATCAGGCCATAATTTATTCATTACAGAAGTGATCTGAATAGGTTGAAACATGCCAGGACCACCTAATGCTTACAAGACAGGAAACCATCCAGCCCACCAAAGAAGAAAAGACAGCCAGGCATGCAGAGAGAAATGCTGAATTACATCCCATAAAGAATGAAGAATGGGGGCTGGAGAGATGGGCTCAGCGATTAAGAGCACTTGTTGTTCTTCCAGAGGACCTGGGTTCAATTCTCAGCACACACATGACAACTTACAGCTGTCTCTAACTCTATTTCCAGGGGATCTGATTCCTCCATACATGCTTGCAGACAAAACACTAATGTATATAAAATAAAAATAAATGATTTTTTATAAAAGAATGAAAAATGGTTACTAACTCCGGCTTTGCCATGCACTGTCTCTCAAATCTTGAATCAGTCATGATTTCTTGTTACCATGAACTTTAGTAGATAATGGAGGACAGCACATGGCTTGTGAATGACTTCAGTGTTGCTCATGTCCAGCACAGATATTACTGATCATTGTGGGTTACATGTGATCTGTCCTCATAGGCTAATGTGCTGGTTCCCTGCTGGTGGTGCTATCTGGGAAGGTGGTGGGACCTTTCAGAGGTGAAGCTTTGCTAAAAAGAAGTAGGTAACAGGAATGGGCCTTGAGACTATAGTCTGGTCCCATTTGTTTTTCACCCTCTGCTTCCCGACTGCAGATGGAGCATGCTCAGCTGGCCTCCTGCTCCTGCTGCCAAACCTTTGCTGCCATGATGACATGGATCTGTTTAAACTGTAAGCTGGTGTAAGCTCTCCCTTAAGTTGTTTCTGTCAGGATGCTGTTCGTCTCATGGCAATGGGGAAGGTAACTGGTCGTTAATCACTTATGGTTTACTCTCCCACTAAGCCAGGGTACATTTCTATAGACCTTCCCATGGCACTGTCTGCAGCTGTCACCTTCAAGGCCTGACTATTTGTAGGGCAGTGGTACTTTCTGAAGTCTCAGCAACAGGAGTGGCAATGGTTTGTGGTTGCTTATTTAGGGTAGAAAAAGAAGAGATTGCACTAATACAGTTCTCCAAAGCCTACCTGCTTCACCCAGAAATCACCACCCCAGCCACGATGATATCACAGATTACCACTGAGATGGCAGAATGCCTGGAAGGATTCCAGGTTATATGAAGGGGCCTGTGTTAGGATGTGGTTAGGGTGTAGGCTAATTTTCCAAATTGGAGAGCTGTAGATTCCATGAGAGAGCCTGTCTCAAAAAAAAAAAGGTAGAGAAATATTAAGACACACAACATTAATCTCTGAAATAAAACTTCAGCTGGGGGTTTAGCTCAGTGATAAAGCACATCTCTAATATGGAAGAGGCAGTGGATCTGATCCCCGGTGCCTCAGAAAGAGAAAGGAGAGAGAGAGAGACTAAGAGAAGTTAAGAGACTGAGACTACTTCTATGGCTTTTCCATCTGTTAATAAACTCATTGTCCACACTAGCACACCAAAGTTCAAATCTCAATAGCAACTGCAACCCAGGAAGCCAGCATCTCAGAATTTTAGGCTTTGTGCCAGGATTAGCTGGCCAGCAAACCCTGGGGTTCCTCCTTTCTCCACCTCCCAGAACTGAGGTTATGGATAGGCTCTGCTGAGCTAGACTTTCTATATGTTGGTAGGATCTGAACTCAGGTATAAATGCTCAGGCAGCAAGAACTTTACCAAGCGAGCCATATCAAGAACAGGGTAGAGCAGGATGGTCTAAGTACAATGTAGCTGTGAAGTGCTGCATTGTTTTTACTCCCTGCGCAAGAGAAAACTGTGACTTTCCGAGCCCTGCCTGCTGTGGTACCCAAGTAGCAGGGATGCTTGGTCTCATACAGGTCTACCAGTCTGAGCACGACATGGCAAATCAGTGTCCATGTTTAGTGGATGATGACAGAAAGACAAAGACATCTGTAGAAAATCCAAATAAGGGATTGTAGTATTATGCTCCTACTTCTGTGCTAAGGTGCCAAGGCAACTTAAAGAAAAATGAGTGTCTTGTGCTTACAGTTTCAGAGGTGAGTTCATGACCATCATGGTAGGGAGCATGGCCAGGGAGACATGATGCTGGACCAGTAGATGAGAGCTCACATGTGATCCACACGCAGGAGGTAGAGAGAGAGCTATCTGGGAAAGGGGTGAGCTTTTTTTTTTTGATGTGTCAAAAGCCCACTCTGAGAGACACAATTGTTTCAACAAGGCCATGCCTCCTAATCCTTCCCAAACAGTTCTACCAGCTTGGAACCAAGCATTCAAATGCATGAGCCTATGAAGCCTTTCTCATTCACACCACCCCAGGATGGTGATGAGCTCTTGTTTTTACCTTTATTGCTTCGGAGATATTATAGTTCATTATTTAATATGCATCCACTGAAAGTTGGTTTGTGGGGAATATTTTTATACAGTTAATTATTATTTTGTATCATATGGGGGTGTATAATTGTTGATTTTAGAGACTCTGAATATATACTTCAATAGACAAAATTTATTGATTTTTGACATATTAGTAACTTGTATTGTCATCAACTCTTATTTGCCACACTTGTGAAATTGTGTTCTTTGTTGGGTGTCCAATATCTGGTGAAATAAACTTATGTTTTAATTCTAGAGAAAAAATGAAAAAATAAAAAGCATATACACAGGAATTTCCAGAACAATGCAACCACTGTGGCTGCTAACCCAGTGCTGCATGCCTGGTTGTCACTACGTGTCACAGTCAATACATCCTCACCAAGTTCATTCTCTCAGCAATGTCCAAGAAGTGGCTTGACCCTCCCCGTTTTACTGATGAGGGAACTGAGGCCAGAGAGGGTTAAGCAATTCCTGGGGTCTCCTTATTCATTATTAAGCATTAAAAAGTAGGGTGTGATGATAAACACTCTTTCAGAAATCACTCTTTCAGCTCCCCCTCTTCCTCCTCCAGCCCCATGGGAAGCCTATAAGTGGTTATCTCAGAGTCAGGACTGGAAGTCATTCAGCAGTAGTTGGCTTGTACTCATCTGAATGCTTCACAAGTTTCCACACTGTGCCTATAACAATGAAAACAGAAAAGGAAATTTGGGGGGGGGGGGGCAGGTCTCTCCTGGCTGAGAAGCAGAGTCGGGGGCAGGTCTGGATCTTTTGAACTGACTGTAATTTCCCTTTCCAGGGCTTTTGTTTCTCTTCCTCTGATACAGGACCATTGGACTGAATGGTCTCTCAGGCCTCTTTGGGTGGGCCACTGTTCACATTCATATCACTGAGGGTCTGGGCTTCTTTCTATATGAGCTCTTTGGCTTTTTCTTCCCCCTGGGAAGTGATGATAACGTAAATATCAGAAGTTCATGGGTTATGTGATTTAGAAATCTACGCTGGTTCCTGTGGGTTCTCTGCTGCCTATAAGGGCCCTAAGCATCTCAAAACAAACTCATTAGAGCAGAGTTTTTGTTGGTATCACATAAACTTCCCCTCCAGTGAGTTAACTTTAGTGGTTGTGTTAGGTCTAAATTTAGTGATCTTATTGGGTGGAGGTGCTTGCTGGAGGGGATATTAGAAGTAAAATACTATCTTAGTAACTTGGTTGCATTTATAGATCTTGAGAGGCTTTAGTGTGATAGAAGTCTGAGTTATGCATTGCATTAGCAGAGTTATATAAAGCCCGTTGAATATTAATTTTGTAATGATTCACCTTACAATTTTATGAGGCTGGATATAAAAAGATTCTGTGACTAACTGAGCCCATGGTCTATAAAATGAAGTGTAGGGAAGAGAGAGAGAGAATAATTGCAAGTGAAGACAGCAGAGTCTTTTCCCTCTTTGCTGGAATCAAGCTCACTCAACCTTAACTCTTTCCTGCAAATCTAGCCCTTGACAGTTTCTTAGGCCACTGTATGAGTACATGCATCCACATTTTGGTTTTCATGGGGGAGTGGTTCTAGGACTCCTGTGAATATCAAAACCTGTGTGTGTTACGTTCCTCATATCAAATGGCAAAATATTTATACATCTTCATGTTTACATTAAAACATCTCTGGAATGTTTATAATCCTCAATACCATATAAAAGCTGTGGGATAGTGATTGTACTGTGTTGTACATCTTAAAATTCCCAACATAGAAACAATATCAGTGGAGTCCATGGAAATAATAATTACACAGATGTCCCTATTACAAATTGTATATTTGTCTCAAATGACCATGCTGTGCCCACAAAAGAGAACACATAAATAAGGAAGATGTCAGGCAGTGGTGGAGCACACACACCTTTAATCCCAGTACTTGGGAGGCAGAGGCAGGCAGATCTCTGTGAGTTCGAGGCCAGCCTGGTCTACAGAACAAGTTCCAGGACAGCCAGGACTACATGGAGACACCCTGTCTAAAGAAAGAAGAGAGAGAGAGAGAGAGAGAGAGAGAGAGAGAGAGAGAGAGAGAGAGAGAGAGGAGATAAGAAAGAAAGAAAGAAAGAAAGAAAGAGAAGGAAAAAGAAGGAAGGAAAGAATGAAAGGGAGGAAGGAAGGAAGGAAGGAAGGAAGGAAGGAAGAAAGAAAGAAAGAAAGAAAGAAAGAAAGAAAGAAAGAAAGAAAGAAAGAAAGAAAGAAAAAAGAAGTTAGCATCACGGTACACTCCTATAGAACCAGCACTTGGGTTGTTAGGGAAAGAGGCTCACCAAGAGTTCCAGGCCATCCCAGGCTACTGAGTGAGGCTTTGTCTAAAAATAAATCAAACAATGAATCAAATTATACTGGGCAAAAGAAGCCCAACCCACAAGAAATAACAGACTTTATGATGCCATTCATGTGATTCTAAAAACAATCCATTAACATGAGAGAAAGCACACCACCAATTGCATGAAGAAAGAAGAAAGAAGAACAGGCATGAGTATAAAGGGACATGAAGAAAAAATTCAGGTGTTCAAGATGTTATATGTCTCCAATTCAGTAGTGAGTACAGGAATATGAATGCATATATTTTTCAATATCTGCTGGACCTTACACTTGGGTCTATTTCATAATGCATTATGCTAAAATAAATTTGATTTAAAAATTTATTTATCATTATGTGTGTATATGATGGGGCACCATGCCGTGCATGTTGACAGCTTTGTGAATCTGTTCTCTCATCTTAGCTTTCTGTGGGTTCTTGGTGAGGAAATTCAGATGGACACACTGGTATAGCAAGCACTTTTGTAAACTAAACCATTTCTCTGGCTCAAGTTTAAGGTTTCCCTTTTCTGCCCATCTATTTATTTGAATGGGGTAGGAGTTTTTTGCTACCTCTGGAAGTCAGAGGACAATTTGTAGGAGGAGTCAGTTCTTTCCCTCCACCATGTAGGACCTAGAGATTGAATTCAGGTCATCAGTGTCAGTGACAGATGTCTTTACCCACTGAGGCATCTCACCAGCTCACAAATTTGATCTTTTTGCATGCTCTTTGAAATGTCTTTCTTAATGATTCATTAACATTTTTGGAAGCTGGCCTTCTAGGATCTTGACTTTCAGTCAAGATTCTGGTATTTATTCATTAGAGGATCTTGGATCCTGTAACCACAAATATAGTGCTAGGGACAGCTCAGTAGTACATCACTTATCTAGGATGCACAATGCCTAGGTTTCAATCTCAAGTATAATAAATAAATAACAGATATGATATTTACAGTTGGCAATGTCACAGAAATGATGAATGTCCAAAAAGAGATTTATAAATCATGATACTATACAGAAAAGTTACTATTACTGGTGCTGTTTCACTCCAAGAGCTAGAGGAAAATTACCTCAACTTGAGGCTGAATTAATAATTCAAAGAATTGATCCCCTTATTTGGGCTGCAAATGAATTCCCCTCATACTGAATACTTGGCAAGAGCACACAGGAACCAAACAAGTTACCACATCACTGAAAAGATAAACCTTCACCTGCCCCTGCCATACCCTGCTCAGTCCACTCAGGCTCTACATCCTCAGTTTCCAGCAGTGACATCCTACAAAGTTGTTCCCTCACATCAAGCAGCATCAAGAGAATCATCTTAGTTTGTCACCAAGGTTTAAATTCATTTGACTCTTATGCTTTTAGAGAAATGAATTCAATATTAGAAATTCCACCAGGTGGTGGGGTGGCCGATAGTCATAGAGCAAGCTGTGACTCTATTGAACCTTCCAGACTGGAAACTGAGCTATTGTTACTCTGAATGGGAGAAGAATCACTGTGATGTCAGCTCCAGATTTAACCTATGACAACACATACATTCATTTGATAAGTGGCCATTCGGTATCTACTGCATGTCTTCTCCTAGGAAGAAGATGTCGCCATGATCAAGACAAACAGCAACTTCCCCCTATTGAGTTGAGTTATAATAGTGAGATAAGTCCACTAGGCAAAGATGGGGAGAAACAGTGCCCCACAGAAAGGGAACTACAACTGCAAAGGCACTGTGGTAATAGGGGGCTTGGCAGAAAAGGAGGTCAATGTTGGACTCAACCAACTCCAGGTTCACTGAGAAATCCTGTCTTGAAAACCTAAGGTAGCTATTGAGGACAACACTTGGCAACTTTGGGCTCTGCTGTACACACACACACACACACACACACACACACACACACACACACACGAAGGCTAATGGCACAATCTAAGGAAAGACACTAGTGCTTGTACCATGGTGATGGCATCGGAGATTAAGAGATGTCAACGGTTAGAAGGGTGTATTGCAGAGAGCATGCTACTAGGTCTGGATGAATGGGAGCATGGGGAAGCAAAAGGACAGGTAGGGTATAGGCAGCCAAGCACTTGGTGGGAGACTTTCCCTGGAGATGACCTAGAGTAATTGAGTCTGCACATCCTTTGTCAGCCCTAAGAGCAGTGACTAGGCCACTTTGGACAGAAGAGCAATGTTTATAAACATTCAAGAGGAACTCTGCTTGTAAAGACGTCTTCATTTTCCTCCTATGATTCTCCAGACCTGATAATAAGCAAGTCCTGGAAATGTCTTCCAATCACTGCCCCCATCTTCCTAGAGCATTTCCAGTGACAGACAGCAGCTCAGGGTAGCTCCAAACCTTCTCTTGTTTATTGGCTGTGTGGCTTATGAGCATCCTGCTGGTTGCACAGTGAGTGCTCTGAGGAGGTTCCTTCGGCCTTTTTGGAAGATTGCCTGTTTTTGTTAATTATGGCTTAGAAATGACTTAGTCAATTATTTTGGAGCCCAGGAGTCTAAAAAACGTACAGGGTGTTATTAAATATTTAAGAACTGCTTAATTTCTCCACGTGATAAGGAGATTTTAGTTGAAATCTGATCCTTGGGCTGTTTACGGACATTTACAGTCACAGACCCAAATTTGCCCATTAAACTAGAAAAGTGAGTGTAGAGATGTTGTTTGCTGATGCTCGTAGAGAGTAGTGAACTACTCTGAGAAGAGAAGCAGCCAGGGGCTGGGGGATGTAGCTCAGTCGGCAGAGTTCTTGCCTAGCATGCATAAAGCCTTTGGTTCGATCCCCAGCACCAAGTAAACTACGTGTGGTGGTGCATGCCTATAATACCAGCCTTTGGGAAATGGAAGCAGGAGATCAAAAGTTCAAGGTTGTCATTGAGTACATTAGGAACTCAAACCCAGTCTTGATCGAGACTCTGTCACATATCCATATGCTCACTTGCATGCATGCACATGTGGAAAACAGAAGCAATCATCTCAACCTATGAAAATCTTGTTAAACTCAAACTCCTAAAGCAATGGAGAGGACCACTTACTGAGCCATGACAGATGCTAACCAGGAAAGAACATGTCTTGAAACATGGAGACAAGTAGCAAGACTGGAAACCAGTTGAAAATAAATCTGAGAGACCCAGGGTTCTCGGCAGTGTTCCAGTGAAAACTGGGAGAAAGAAAGTATAAATTATCTGGCTGAGCCAACATTGGCTGTAGATAAGGGAGAGGCAGGATAAAGTGAAACAGGAGAAGTTGGGAATGGGATAGATCGTCAGGAGAAGTGACTGTTGTTTCTGGAGTAGTAGAGGTCATAAGTACGAGGCTGTGGTGCCTGTACATATCCAGGGTCCTAGAATAGTATTCATTTGTCCCAGAACTGTTGAGCAATTCATGTCCTTATGTTTCCTCTCTCCCATGTCCATCTCTTATCATTAAATGTAGGACATGAATCTTGATTGTCAACTTGATTGCCTCTAGGATCACCTAAATCTCTATGCATCACTATGAGGGGGGTTTTGATCAGGATGAGGTGTGAAGACTCAACCTTACTGTGGGCAGCTCCATTCTATGAGCCGGAGCCCCAGACTGAATAAAAAGGAGGAAGTTAGCAGAGACCTAGTGTTCATTGCTTTCTGCTTCCTGAATACAGATGCAAAGTGACCAGATGTTTCATGCCTCGACCATGATGCCCTTCCTTTCTAAAGTTGCTTTTGAGGGGTGTTTTGTTATAACAGTGAGATAAGTAGTATAGCTGCCTCTGAATTTTTTCTCTTACCAGGAACAATGGGAAATGTTACCTCTTAAAATATTTTTCTTGTTAAAAAAAAAAGCTAATTTTGAAAACATTTGAAGGCCTAGAAGAAAAATTAGCCATAATCTAATTCCAAAGAAATCATGAAATGTTAAAATTTGCATACAACCTTAGAGGAATATGGAATGTTAGAATGATCTGTTTCAAAGGGATTTTTGTAGCAAAATTTAATCACAGTTCTAATACCCAATATGTAGATTTTCCACAGTAGTTAATTCTCCAGCTCCACCAGGATGTCTCTACAGCAGCCTGACTCAGCTGCATCCCAACATTGTCTCTGTTGCCAATCAGACCTCACAGACAAAGGGCTCTGTCTTATTAGACACTAACCACAAGCTCCAGGGACTCTTGGACTTCTGACCAACTTACCACAAAGTGGTGTTTCTTTTGTCCCCGTCCTCAGATCTAGCAATTTGCTTGCTGCTCAGCAATGTGCTACTGTGACACTGTGTTCACTGTTGCCTTTCATAGATGACAAAGATGTAAGGTCACAGAAAGAAAGACAATGGTGAGGCCCAGAATCCTAGAACAGTAGTTTTAGTTCCAGGAGTTTGGGACATAACATTTTCCCTGAAGGCAAGTGTCACATCAACCCTGATCTCCCCACACACTACTGTATTGGGGTTTTATGGAAATTTCATTGGGTAAGCATAACTGAGTAAATCTTCCTGTCTCTGGAGGTTACAGAGTATAGCCAGAAGCTCCAACTCTCTAATCACATAGTTGGTTCCTGGGGCATCCGTCCTGAAGCTGCTATAGAACTCCAGCCACCAGTGGGCTTGTTAGAATTAGCCCTGGAACTGTGGAAAGGTGCCCATTTTGAGAAACAAAAGATGGTCCTTTTATTCTAGTCACTGCAAGTTCTAAAAAGTTGGAAGCTCTGTGTCAGAAACCTAGAAAGAAGATCAAACATAGATTAGAACTGAGTCACGGCATCACTTGGCCTAGGTCCTCGGTTTGCATAAGAAGAAACCAAAACATTGAGTAGCACAGGGCAGACCTTCATCTCCCCATTTACCACTTTAAGCCATTCCTGATTTGTTTGTAAGATAGGTTCTTCAGCTTCCATGGAGGCAGATGAGCCCTCTACACACTCTTCTTGGGCAAAGGACATGTGACAGACCATGTCACTAAGTACACATGTAGCCCCATCTATTCCTTGTGACTGGGAGACTGTGTGGTTACAAATAAGGATGGCATTGACTTGCCTTGACTCTGGTGACTATGGAATGGTATATAATATTCTCTGAAAATTAAGATCCCTGGGACCTCATTGCACATTTTCAGCATCAGAACTTGTAGAGATGGGACTGACATTCTTCCTTCTTAATAGGTTCACATCTGTGAAAAAAAATAGACTTTTCCATTAATGTTAGTCTTCCTATATTGAATCATTCAAGTTGTCTAATCAACCGATGGATAGAGAGATAGATCTGGGATGGATCTACAGATGTTCATAAAGGGAAAATCAATTCCAGCAATGAAATCTGGCTGGAACTGAAAAAATATTTTATCGAGTGATGTAACCTAGGAAAGATAAATATATCATGGTTTCTCTCATACACAGATTCTAAGTTCTTATTTTTTATGTATATTTATGTGAAAGTGAGTGTGGGTAGCGACCATGAAACTAGGAAAGGAGGCCATAGAAGGGAAAGAGGCTTTAAGGAAGGGGGATGGAGACATGTGACATGAAAGTGGTAGGGACAAGGCAGAAGTGATGGCTCAGTGGCTAAGAGCACTTGCAGAGGACCCAGGTTCTGCTCCCAGCACCCACAGGATGGCTGTGACCACCTGTCACTTCAATTTCAGGGCTTTTGGTGCTTTCTTCTGGGCATTCATGAACGTGGTTCATGTACATACATGCATATACATAAAATTAAAATAAATAATTCTGAAAGAAAGAAAAGGAAGGAAGGGAAGAAGGGAGGGAAGAAGGAAGTGGGGAATGAGGGAGGGAGGGAGGAAGGGAGGGAGGGAGGAAGGGAGGAGGGAAGCAGGTAATACCACAAACAGAATAGTACCCGTGGGAAGGGAACAGGAACCTAGAAAGAGAATTGGGAGTGGGGAAGAGCAACCAAAACTAGATACATATAAAAATGCCATAAGGAACCTTATTGTTCTGTATACTAATTAAAAACTCTTTTAAAATAATGTTTTAAGTTTCCAAGAAAGAAGCTACTAACAGCCATCTCTCAGGAGTAGACCTGAGTTCCAGTAGAAAGTATGAGTTTCACTGTGTTGGCCACTTACACCCTGGGTGTGCTGAGCAGAAATGTCTTCCGAATCCCTTTTGTTGTGTGTCCACTGCTAAGTTATCACTTTGAGAGACTACATGTGTCTGCATAGCATTATTTTTTATTGGGGAATACACCTGTGTGACATGAGAGGACACAGAAGGAGCAATCAAGGTGAAGGAAGATTGTTGTGGAATAGAATATTTGTTTAACTATGTAAAGATGTGTTGCGTTTGCTTATGCTGCATTTGTTTAACTATGTAAGGATGTCTTGCTGTTTCACCTTGCCCGGCTAAGACACTTGATTGTTCTAACAAGCTGAATGGCCAGTAGCTGGGCAGTAGAAGGATAGGTGGGGCTGACAGGTGGAGAGAATAACTAGGAGGAGGAATCTAGGCTCGGAGGAGAATGAGGGAGGAAGGAAGGGAGACACCAGGGGTCAGCCAGCCAGGCATCCACCAGACAGACAGACACAGAGGAAGCAGGAAAGAAGGACACACAGAGTAAACGAAATATAAAAAGTCCAAAGGCAAAATGTAGATGAAGAGAAACAGGTTTAAATAAGTTATAGGAGCTCGTGGAATAAGCCTAAAGTAAGGCTGAGCATTCTTAACTAATATTAAGTCTCTATGTCATGATTTGGGGGCTGGCAGTCCAAAAAGAGCCTGTTACAGAAGATCATTTACTCACTTGTCTATCAGTCATCTATTGATTGACCACCTACTATGTGCTGCTGTAAGTGCTGTAGAGAGTGGAAAGAATAGGACCATATGGTCCTCAGTCCTATAGAGCTCAGTCTTTACTGTGGGCAAATAACAATGGGCTGGGGAGATGCTCAGTTGGTTAAGTGCTTGCCATGCGAGCTTGAGGACCCACATAAAAAAAAGCAGGCATGGTTGGGTGTGCTTGTAATCCCAGCACTTGTAGGAAGTAGGGGTAGGGTCAGAGACAAGTGGATCTCTGTGGCTTAGTTGACTAGCCAAATTAGAAGGTTCCAGGTAAAAAAAAAACAAACAAAAAAAAACCCCAAAAAACTGAGAGACTCTTTCCAAAAAACAAAAGAACAACAAAACAAAATAGATGCCATCCTGAAGCAAGGCAACTGAGGTTTACCTCTGGCTTCTCCATTCACATGACTACACACACACACACACACACACACACACACACACACACACACACACACACACTCTAACATACATATGTTTGCATACAAAAGTGATTTTTAAAAGTTAAAGAAATGGGGCTAGAAAAATGGCTTAGTGGTTAAGAGCACTTGACTGCTCTTCCAGAGGTCCTGGGTTCAATTCCCAGCAACCACATGGTGGTTCACAACCATCTGTAATAGGATCAGATTCCTTCTTCTGGTGTGCATGAAGATAATCATAAATACACATTCATAAAATACACGAACAAATGAATCTTTTTTAAAAAGTTAAAGAAGATAATTTTAAGTGGGGAAAAAGTAAATAGAGCTGCACCATTATGGGTGGTTGGATGGCTCTTTGGTGGTTGGGAATGATTTCTCTGAGAGTAGACATCTGAGCTGAGGGGCACACACCAAGAACCAACTGTGCACCTAACTATAGAACTAATTTCTGGAACAGGAAGCGACCAGATCCAGAGTCCCAAGATGAAATAAGCTAGGAATGGATAGTGTCCCTAAAGAAAACTGGTGTGGTTGAAGCTTAATGAATAACCAATTATAGGAGATACAATACAAGACTTAGGCAGGGCTAAACCTGATCATCCTCTGACCCCTACACACATGTGCATATAAGAGCCTATACTCACAGACACACAGCACAGGGGAGGGGACAGATGAACACACACAACCTTACCCCCTCCAAAAGCTCACAGAATATGTTGGAAGTCAAAAAGGGGGAAACTTGGGGCATCAAAAGTAAATGGTGTTACTAGAACTGACTAACCACAAGAAAAACACACTGAGATTCCTAATTCACACTTTATGCTCAACCAAATTATGAGGTGGATAAAAAAAAACTACCCATAATGAAGAAAAAAGTGAGAAAATAGAGGTTATCTTTCCACTGTTAAAGTAGATTTTATAGATTTCACTATAATCAAAATATGTAATTTCCACATGATATGATAGCATAAATCAAAAGCAAATGACAGATTGGTAGAAGACATTCACAACCCCAAAGCATAGCTCCCACCCCCAAAGGGGAATTCAAACTACCCAGTGAATGGATGTTATGTTAGTTGAAGCCTTCCCAGGGAGGGACACGAACCAGAAATATGAACAAGTTTCCCACATCACCAACACAATCAAATCCCCACAAGCTTGAAGCACAGTGAGACAGCATTTTATGCCCATCGGAGTAACAGAAATCTGAAGGCTGGCAGTGGCATTTGGCAAGGAGTGAAGACAAACAGGCACTTCAGCTGTGGCACTTGGCATGGAGACCAAGCTGTCAGGCCCTAATTAGACTCACAGATGCACACCCTCTGCAACACAAAGATCCTACTTCAAATTAGATGCTGTTTGAAGAGGAGCCTCTTGGTGCTTTGTGAGGGACAAGCGTGATGATTCTGAATACTTGGGTACTGTACACAGCTTAGCATCCCTGTGTGCCCATCCCAACTTAGAAAAAAATTTACCTGAATTTCCAAATACTCAGGGGACCCAAGGCAAAATTCCTACTTATGTCCTCACCGTATGGCCTCGTGCTCAGTGTGAACCCTACACAACCTCCACGGATGCATAGAGAACAAGGAAAGATGCACTTATGTCCTCGTTTGCTTTCTGTTGCTGTGATAAACACTATGGCCAAAAGCAGCTTAGCTTTATAGACAATTGTGCTAGTCATGTATCTATCACTGTGACAAAACACCATTTTATAAGACAACTTATAAAATAAAGCATTTAAATGGCTTAAAGTTTCAGAGGGTTAGAACCCATGATGGCAGAACAAAGGGGTGCTGGTAGGAACAGCTGAGGGTTCACATCTTGATCTGAAAACAGGAAGCAGAGAAAGCACACTAGGTATTGGTGAGAGACTTTGAAACCTCAGAACACTCCCCCAGTGACACACCTCCTCCATCAAAGCCACACCTCCTAGTCCTTCCCAAACAGTTCCACCAACTGGGGACCAAGCATCAAACATACACATCTATTGTGGCTATTTTCCTTCAACCCACTGCAGTGATATTCTGTCATCTAGGGAATTCAAGGGAAAAACCTGAAGGCAAAAGCTGAAGCACAGAGAGATGCTGCTTACTGGCTTGTTTCCTCTGCCTGTCTCAGCTACCTTTCTTTTATAGCCCAGGCCCACTTTTCTATGGATGGTACTGCCCTTCTTGACCAACTAAGAAAACGTGCCATTGGGAGGTAGTGCACGCCTTTAATCCCAGCACTCAGGAGACAGAGGCAGGCGAATCTCTGGGTTGGAGGCCAGTCTGGTCTACAGAGTAAGTTCCAGGACAGCCAGGGCTCCACAGAGAAACCCTGTCTTGAAACCCCCACACTCCCCCCCAAGAAAAAGAAAGAAAGAAAATGTGCTACAGACATGCTGACAGCCCAGTCTGAATCAAGTGTTCCCCCAATTGAGGATTTCCAGGCATGTCGGCTTGGCACCTAAAGTCAACTAGGACATAGGCTACAGTTTGAATCTGAAGTGTCATATACAGGCTTGGGTTCTAAGTGCTCAGTCTCCAGCTTGGGGCACTGTTGGGATGTCGTGGAGCCTTCAGGGAATGAGGTGTGAATGGTGACAGTGAATAACTGGGGGCAGACATCTGAAGGTTATGCTTACCCCTGGTTCCATCCCAAGCTCTTTGCTTCCTGTCTGTGCCATGTGAAAAAGCCTGTGCCTTCCACCCCTGCCCCATGCAGTGATGCTCTGTCATGTCTGTTCTGCTGTGATAGACTGTGACCCCCTGAGATCACAAGCAGCATAAGTCATCTATCCCATAAGCTGCTTCTGCCTGGTGTGCTTTCCAGGGTGACAAAGGAGTCACTAATTCAGTGTGCACTGTGGTATCCATTATTTTGAGCAAAAATGATACATGAACAGAGCATATATAACAGCGAGGGATCCAGTGCTCTGTGGAGCAAAATGAAAATATCTAACAAACAAAATAAGACATTGAATAAAATGTACAATATAATATGAAGCACTTTTTCAGAAGTTTGTCCAATCCAGGAGACACTGGATTGGACAAATCAACCCAAGGTCATTAAATTCTGTGTGGTTCTGTCTTTTTTTTTTAAAGTTGTGAAATCGGAGTGAAAGGGGCATTTAATGTTTTGAGTGTGGCTCGTGGGTGGAGTTTGTTTTATCTTTGTCTGTGTTACTGTATTCCACCCGTGTGGACTGCTACAGAGACAGAAAGTTGGGCTGAGTCAATGTGAGAGACTGTGCTGGAGGTAGGGACCTCAAGTGATGCCTCCCTCTGTGGCTTTGAACTCCAAAGAGCAGAGCTTAACCTTTGTGCTCTACACTGGCTGGTTTGGTGTGTCAACTTGACACAAGCTAGAGTCATCAGAGAGGAAGGAGGCTCAGTTGAGGCTCCATGAGATCCAGCTGTAAGGCATTTTCTCAATTAGTGATCAATGGTGGAGGGCCCAGCCCAAGATGGGTGGTTCTATCCCTGGGCTGGTGGTCCAGGGTTCTATAAGAAAGCAAGCTGAGCAACCAATGGGAAGCAAGCCAGTAAGCAGCTCCCCTCCATGGTCTCTGCATCAGCTCCTGCCTCCAGGATCCTGGCCTGTTTGAGTTCCTGTTCTGACTTCCTTCAGTGATAAACAGCAATGCTGAAGTGTAAATCCAATAAACCCTCTCCTCCCCAACTTGCTTTTTGGTCATGGTGTTTTTGTCACAGCAATGGAAAGAAACCCTGACTAGGACATGCTCCATGTCTTCATCACACAGAAGTCCTTCCCAGAATGGCACGTTCCCCCCAAAGCTCTCCCTGCTTTCCAGGCTGTGGAGTTGTCTTCTAAGCAAGCGAGGCATTTGGCAATCGTTAGGTTCCTTAGCAAAATGGCATGTTTCACTGATTCTAAGGAATGGGTCCTCATCCTCCTGCCTACTTTTAATCCTGTGGGGTTTTTTTCCTGTGTAGTTTTCCTTCTGATGGTAAATATATAAGATGCTGAAGTTCCCATTTCAAAATGTACAGTTTCAACAGAGTATGTTTGCATTGTTGTGAAAGTCCAACAGGCAGCTATGTTCAGAACTTTCGCATCCTCTCAAACTAAAAGTCTTCTTCTTTAGTAATCACTTCCATCCCTCAGTTCCTCACTTCTCGGTACTTCAATTTTTTGTCTCTGAATCAGCAATATTTGTCTTCTGTTTTGGCTCCTTTTGTTTAGTGTAATGTAATTCTACCATGTGTCTAAGTTCCATTCTTTTCAGGGTTGAGTAACTTTCCATTAAATGGTATACCTAGTTTTGTTCATCTATCAACAGGGTTCTGAATTGTCTCTTACTTTAGCTATTGTGAAGCTATAAACATCAGGGTACAAATATTTGCTTATATCCCTACTTTGTTTGAGGCACACACCTAGAAGGGTCACTGAAGTACCATGTGGGACATTTGTCACTCATCTTTTGAGGGGCTGCAAACTCTCTAACAGTACAGCACCCACATTCTCATCAGCACCGTGTAGCAGTTCTGGTTTTTCTACAATGTTGTCAATTCTTGTTGTTTCCTACTTTTAATAGCCACTCAGACGGGTGTGAGGTAGCTCTTGACTATACTCTATTTCCTTCATAATCTGTGCTGAGCATTATACGTGTTTTTGGACCAGCCGATGGCACCTTAACACTCAGGCTGGGTTCAGCATTTTCTCAGATGCAGTGCACAGAACATAGGTCTTATTCATGGTTTCACTGGCAGTAGGGAGCTGGGGAGGGAGAGTCCCTGGCTATAGAAGCTAAGAAATGATGCCAATGTCAGTGGTTTCTTATCATATGTGTGTTTAGGGTCTGCAAATTCAAGAGGCCGGCATGAGATGGCAACCTTGATTTCCTGTGCTTTGGTCCCCGCTCAGAAGTTTCTCCAAGCATTGTGTGTGTAAAGTGATTTTGCTCATTAATGCTGGGCATCTTTTTACACTGCTTGTTTACATGTGAAGCCAAGTGTTTCATGTAGTGCTCAAAGAGAATGTTATCACTTATAACTTTGAAGGCAAAGCTGGCTGTTCTGAGGCTGGTGTGCTGCACTGGGCTCTGCCACGGGCCCTGCTCAAGAGACTTTTCAGTGTTACATTTTATTGTATACAGTTTTACTTTACAGTTACATAAAAACTATGGTCAATGTGAGACTCAATTTTAAATTTTACCAATGGGGCTAACAAGATATTTCAATGGGTAGAGATGCTTGCTCCCAAGCCCAAGAACTTGAGTTCAATCACCAGAACACATACACACACACACAGGCACACACAAGAACACACACACACACACACACACACACACACACACACACACACACACACACACACACATGCATAAATACAAATTAAATAAATAAAATGGAATTTTATTTTAAAGCTGGAGAGATGGTTTAGCAGTTAAGAGAGCTGGTAGTTCCTCTCAAGCATCCAAGTTTAATTCTCAAAGTCCCAGTGGATGTGACACCTTGTTCTATCAGACTTCTGCAGGCATCTTAGTTTAGATGTTCTTAGAAACACTATAACCAAAAGCAACTTGGAAGAGTGAAGGATTTATTTCATCTTAGAACTTACAACTTTCGAATCATACTCCATCACTGACAGAAGTCATGGCAGAAACTCAAGGAAGTAACCTGAAGTCAAACCACAACAGAGTGCTGCTTAATTGCTTGCTCCTCATGGCTTGCTCAGCCTGCTTCCTTATACCATCTAGGACCACAATGGGTGAGGCCCTCCTGCATCAATCATTAATCAAGACAATACCCAACAGACTTGTCTGTTGCTTGATATATGGAAACATTTCCTCAACTAATACTCCCAACCAGATGACCCCAGCTTGTGTCAAGCTGACATAAAAACTAGCCAGCACAATGGGTCTGTTAAGAAAAGTCATAATGTAATCTGACTAATGTCCTTGTAAAAAAAAAGGGGGGAGGAAGGGTAAATACAGAAAGAAACACCCAGGCTGTGTGCACAGAGGAAAGATCATATGACAAAAGTACAGGGCAGCCATCTGCAAGCCAAGAAAAGAGATCACATGCAAGTCACCCTGCCATTGCCTTGATCTTAAACTTCCAGCCTTCAGCACCACGAGGAGATACTTTTTGCTCATTTCAGTGTGCAGGCTGCCTCGTTTTATTATGGCAACCCTAGAAAAATAATACTGTTGTTGACTCAAAGCCATTCATCCTAAATCACTGAGAGCTTGCATGTCTTGTCTCATCCTCAAGGACCTAATATCACACATATCTTCTGCAGACTTCAAAGAATTAACTTGTATGATAGAATCATTGTAAAATAGATTCCTACAGTGTTTGTACTAGCTACCTTTATGTCACTGTGACCAAAATACCCAAAAGAACAATTTAAAGGAAGAACAGACTTACTTTTGGTTCCTGGTTACAGAGGGTTCAATCCAAGGTTACTTGGCTCCATCCACTTGGGCAGAGCAGGAGAGCATGTGGCAGAGGAGTTTCTCTCCCATGATGGACAAGAAGCAGAGAAAGGAGGGCACTGGAGGCCTAAAATAACCTTCCGAATTAGACCGCCAGTGACTACTCCCTCCAGCTAAATCCCATCTCCCAAAATTTACAGTTTCCCACAAGTTGCCACCATCTGGGGACCAAGTGCTCTGAGCAGGAGCCTGTAGAAACCACAATGATACTCTTAAGTCCTTTCTTCTCTGTTCTGTTTAGCTCATTCTAAATGCTTTCCACGCTGTGTCTATTCTTGGGCTGTGGAGTTTCCAAGCAGACACCTATTTCCGTGGCTTATTGAGCAGCTTGTCACAGACAGGAAGTTGGTGTATATATGGGGAGTCATGGGATCCGAGAACTTACTAGCTGTGTGCAACCTCAGACAGGGCATCTCATTTTCCTGGCTCAGTTTCCTCAGTTTTCAGGGTACATTAATGTATGTGTTATTTCCAGAGTTCCTGGAAGCATTAGTGTCATGGTAAGTGATGGGTATGGCATGCTGGATGTCTTATGTTTGGTCCTCAATCAATGGCAGCTATTCTAGGTAATATGGAAGTTTCTGTTTATTTCCTCTTTCTGCCCTTGTGGTCTGAGTTTATATAAGCTGTGTGATGTTTGCTTACCTAAGAGGTTTAACTAGTTTCTTATGCTTGGTGTATGCAATATGGCTCAGCATATCAGCACTACACATACACAATATGGCTTGGTTGCCTGGCACAAGACAAGGCACAGGCTGTAGCAAAGTAGGAAGTGTGTGAGCCTTTTGAGGGTGACTGCTAGCTCTTGCATGTTTCCTCTTGTTGACCTTCATTTATCTTATCTACAAAGTGGGGGTGTGTGCTTAGTCTAGTCTATGTAATTCTTCTGTAACCAATGGTTTACCCCAAAATCATGAGGGGCAAGGGAATGAACTCACTACCCTGTCTAAATACCACTTCTCACTATTTAAATCAAATTTTATTGTCTTTGCTCCTCTGCTGAGACAAGGTCTCATGCTACAGCCAAACAAGCCTAGAACTTGCAACATAGCCTAGTCTGGCCTTGAGTTCCTGGCAACCTCCTGCCTCAGCTTCCTGAGGACTGGGATTGCAAGTGGGAGCCACCATGGCCAGCTTTTGGCATGTTGATGTCTAGTTAAAGCAGCTAACACAAAAGAGGCTTTTCTCATCATCTTTGGAAGATTAAAGTCAATGAACTTACTCCTGAAACGCCTTGGGGTTTTCTTCTAGAAGGACACTGGAAAATGCTGCAGGGAACTCCTCTCCTGCACTATGTTTTATTTGCAACTGATTTCCTAAAATACTGAGTTTCTGTTATGGTTTAGACTTGAGTGTCTTCCAAATGGCTGCGTGTTAAAGCTCTCAGTCAATGGGCTCTGGCCTCATTTGTGGATTCATACATTAATGAATGATTAAATGTGTTGCTGCTATTGGAGAGTAGGGCAAATATTTGAAGGTGGGGCCAAATTGGAAAGAATAAGTCATGAGGATGGGTCCTTGACAGTCTCGACCCCCCTCCTTCTCCCCTTCTCTCCCTCTATCTTTCCTGTGATGCTGGCTTCCTCCTCCACATGCTCCTACCACCGTGATATTCTTTTCTACCTCATAGCAATGGAGGAAGCCAAGCCCGAGCTAATCCTCTGAAATCATGAACAGAGATTTCTTCCTTTGAAATCATTTAAGATCTTTGATGTAGCAATGAGAAATTGACTGGAATGGCTTGGCATGGGAAGATGGACTTGTTCTCTGGCATCTGTAAACAGAGCAGGGCAAAAGTGCTTGTAAGGGACCATATTGAGTTCCTTCTGCCTCCTGCACCACCCTGGCCCTCGTGCTTGTGTCCAGAGCGGGTATAGAGGAGCAAATGGGTGGGAAGTTGCCAAGGGGATGGAAGACAGGCGTCTCATACATCCACACAATGGAACAATGGAAGCCACATCTGCTGTCTGCCCTCCTTGTCCAGTGTTTGTACGCTGCTGTGTGAAGCAGTTTGGTCACACAGTTGACAAGGGGGCGGTGTGCTTACTGACTGAAGAAGTGTCCCCAGAGGAAAGCCATGTCATTTATAGCGAGTATGATATATACATCTAAATGGTCTCAAGGCACAATGCCCATACTAACGGTTAGTTTGGCAGCATCCACAGCCAGCTTCATCCTTACCACAGTCGTTATCTGTTCAAAACCAGAGTCAAAGCTGCCGTGCTGGTTTGAGTAATCCTGAGACATGAGTCTAAGGTGTTATTACTCTGAGTTCTCACTCCTACCCGACAGCCCTGATTATATGGTAGGTAACTTGCTGCAATTCAGAATCTCCTCCTACAGAGACCAGGCAAGCCTGACACCAGATGTCCGCTGACATGTGTTATCACAAAGGTCAAATTACTGTCAAATTCAGCTCTTAAGGAGAATGGCCCAGTTTCATCTGTGTTTTGAGAGAGCTCTGTTCTAAGTATCTGATTTTATGAACTTCTAAAACTGTGATTAAACAGTAGCTAGCCAGGCAGGAATTAAAAATAAACAGGAATCGTCGCTGATCGAGACTGAGGATCCATCCATGTGCAGCTGGAATGACTGAGCCTCTCTGTTCTGTGTTCCAGGCTTTGAGGAAAAACCCAGAAGAAAGGATGTGGGGAAGGAAAAGATGACATCAGCCCAGACCCAACAGAACCCAGGGATCCTTCCAGTGAGATCAGACTGAGGACTTGATAGAAGCCATTGGTCAAAGGTGCGTGCTCACTTGCGTGAATAGCAAAGCCTTGCATGTGTCAGTGAACATGCTCCTACCACCGTGATATTCTTTTCTACCTCATAGCAATGGAGGAAGCCATTTGAGGCGTCCAGTGGGGACGGAGTAAAACTCACACTATCATAACCGTCCGGACATCTGTGTTACCATTGATTAGGATGGAAGGATACATTTACCCTACCATGATGAAATAAAAGCAAAATGCCCCAAAGTTGAACAATAAACTTCCATTTTTATAGAGGTTATCTTCCCAGAGAGAAAAGTAAACTAAAACTAAAAGAGAAAGAAAAGATTTAAAGTAGCAACTGTACTGCACTTTAGACAAATCGCCTGTAATATTTTGCTAAATTCTCCACAAGCATTCTATTTGCAATTTTTTAATTTAAATTCTTTAATTACAACTCATATTTACATATCCATCCATTTTTCTGTAAAAAAAAAAGAGTTGTGTGTATATGGGGGGGATATTGTGCCTGCATGCATGTCTATGTACAAAGTACATGCCTGCGGCCCAGAGGCAAGAGAGCAATAGAGTCCCTGAGACTAAAGTCCCTTGAGATAGTCGTGAGCTGCCATGTGGATACTGGCAATCAAACCCAATTCTCTGGAACACCAGTTGGTACTTTGTACCACTGAGCCATCTCTCTAGCCCCAAATTATTTCCTTTGTATTAATAGTTAAACACTCAAATAGCTCAGATCTAATGGACAGATGAACTAAGCTAATGGTTGAGATCTAATGATTTTATTTGTTCTTTGACACTTTCTTACATGTGTACGACATATACAAGTGGATTTGATCACAGCAAATGCTATTCCTTTTCTCCTTATCTGATCCTCCCAACACAGCCCCTTCAACACTAATGTCCTCTTGTTCTTTTTTAATAACTCACTGACTCCAACTAGTGCTGCCCATGTGTGCGTAGGTATGGAGCCATCCACTAGAGCATAGGGCCCCTTCCAGCTCCTGTGATTAAACAGTAGCCAGCCAACCCCTAACAAAAATTGACTCTTCCTTACCCAGTAGCCACCAGCTGCCAATAGCACTTCAGATAGGACTGGGCATCAGGAGCCTCACTTCTACTCATTCTGGAAATTTTGACTGGTTTGTAACTCTGAATCATATTCTTTCTTCCCCATTTTTCATGACTCTGTCCCCTTTCCCTATGTCTTACATTAGAGTGGAATTAATATAAATGGCCTGTTTAGGGCTAAACATTCAACAGTCACTTATTCTCAGTTCTTTGACATGTTACAAATAGGGTATCTGAAAATCTAAGTGGCTGATCAGTCCTAGGTTTGGTGTCCGAACTCTTCCTACAGAATTGGCTGGAAAGGCATGAAGAACTATGTCCTTCTCAACATCAGGCATCACTGAGGGGATGGAAACCATACTGTGGGTTGCTGAGGTAGTTCAGGGGTAAGAGCACTTGCTAGACAAACATGACCCATACCTATGTAAGAAAGCCAGACATGGCTCGTCTCTCTCTCTCTCTCTCTCTCTCTCTCTCTCTCTCTCTCTGTGTGTGTGTGTGTGTGTGTGTGTGTGTGTGTGTGTGTGTGTGTGTGTGTGTGTGTGTGTGTGTGTGTGTGCCTTTATCCCAGCACTGTGGACAAGCTGGTTGTTAGCCTAATTCAGTGAAAGGCCCTGTCCCTAGGGATAAGGGGGAGATGATAGGGCAGGACACCTGTGGTGGTTGGAATAAGAATGGCCCCCTTCCATAGGCTCATATATCTGAATGTTTGGTCACCAGGGAGTAGCACTATTTGAAAGGATTTGTAAGTGTAGCCTTGTTGAAGGAAGTGTGTCGCTGGGGGTGGGCTTTGAGGTTTCAAAAGCCCATGCCAAGCCGAGTCTCTCTCTCTCTCTCTCTCTCTCTCTCTCTCTCTCTCTCTCTCTCTCTCTCTCTCTCTTCCAACTGCTGACTGATCCAGCTACTTGTCTTGAACCATGTCTGTTACATGTCATGAACTAAACCTCTGAAAGTGCCCCAGTAAATGCTTTCTTTTGTAAGAGTTACTGTGGTCATGGCATCTCTTCACAGCAATAGACAGCGACTAAGACAGCACCTCAGGTCTTTCTCTGTCCTAGATTCGGCATGTGCATAGGAACTGGCACAGATACGAACACATCTGTACACACACACACACACACACACACTGATAACAACACTGAGAAGTTACTCCACATCCAATAGAACAGCTGGTTGCTGTTTGAAAACAGATGTATTTCATTGTGCTGGTAAAGACATGGGGAGATCAGAATCTTTGCACAGCATGGCAGGGATGTGATATGATGTTGACACTGTGGGAAACAGTGGAAATAGTGTGGCTGTCTCTCAGAATACCTAACAGGAACACTATCTCAACCAGAAATCCATTCCTGGCTGTCTGCTTCGTAACACTTGACATCAGGGACCAATACTTTCTATCGGTGCTTATAACATTCCTTTCACTGTTGTTGTTTTCATAGAGAGTCTAGCTATGTAGCACACTCTAGCCTTGAACTCACGATCCTCCTGTCTCAGACTCTGAGTGCTGGGATTACACTTGTGCCTCCACACCTGGCTCTTCAGCAGTCTAGTTAACAATGACCAAAGGTGAAAACCCCCAGAAGGCTCAGCAGTAGCTGAATGGATAAACAAAATCTAGAAACACAGTCAATGGAATATTATTTTCAGCCTTCAAAAGGCATGGAATTCTGATCCATGTTACATGGATAAACTTTGAAGGCAAGATGCTAAGAGAAACATGCACAGTTACAAGAGAACAATTACTGCATGACTCCACTCTCCTGAGGTGTCCAATTCAGTCACAAGCAGAGACAAAGCACTGGTGGTTTCCAGGAGCTGTGGAGGCAAGTGGTCAGTGGCTGTTGAGAGCATATAAAGTGTAGTGTCCACCCTGGAAGGGAAAATTCTAGAGATGGAAGCGGTTCTGGTTTCACAGTGTTCATGTGCTCATACACTGAGTTGCACACTTAAAATTACCTGCAGTGGGCCAGTGAGAGGGCTCTGTGGGTAAAGACACCTGGCACCAAGCCTAAGGGCCTTAGTTCAAGCCCCAGGATCCAATTGTTGGTGTCTTGGTTGGGATTTCTACTACTGGAATGAAACACCATGATCAAAAAGCAAGTTGGGGAGGAAAGGGTATTTGGCTTACACTTCCAAATCATAGTCATCACTATGGAAGCCATATAAGGAACTCAAACAGGGCAGGACCCTGGAGGCAGGAGCTGATATAGGGACCATGGAGGGGTGCTGCTTACTGGCTTGCTCCCATGACTTGCTCAGCCTTTCTTAGAGAATTGAAGACTACCAGTCTAAGGGCTGGGCCCTCTCCCATCAATCGCTAATTAAGAAAATGTCCCACAGACTTGCCTACAGCCAGATCTTATGAAGGTATTTTTTCAATTGAGGTTCTTTCTTCTCAGATGATTCTAGCTCGTGTCAAGTTGACATACAAGTAGCCAGCACAGTTGGGGAGAGAAAAACAACTCTCTAGAGTTGTCCTCTGACTCACATACATACTGAAAATAAAATAAAATAGATAGATGGATAAAATGCAATTAAAAAATAAGTGGCTTCAGTGATAATTTTTATTTATATTGATTGATTTTTTTAGATACCGACAAAATTGTTTTCAAAGAAGATGTGTCAATAGTTTAAAATGTCACCTTAATACATTTTATTCATTGCCAAGATTGCTTAGTAATTTCATGATTCCAAATAAAAAGGACAATATTTTGATGTACTTTGTGTGGTAGGAGAGAAGAGGAAGGGACAGGGTCACTGCAGGTTTTCAGAGGCTTTCACGGGGAGACTTGGTAGACAAAATGTCCATGAAGTTTTCGTACTGAAGGGAAAAACAGGAACTTACATTCCTTCCTTAAATCCTCCAAATATCCACGACTCACAGGATGGGAAGAAACTGGGGTGTTAAAGGGAGTTTTAGTGTATTGCAAGAATTCTCAGACATTTAGTAAACATGGTGTATTACCGAAAAAGGGCTAGAATTTACACAGATGACATAATATAGAGTTTTCTTAGCTGTTTTATCCCGAAGTCCTTTTTCCATAGAAAATCACGAGGGGGGGCCTCTAACCACACTTTCTGGCAGGCTTTTTTTTTTTTTTAGTAATAATTTCCCAGACCCACCGCTAGGGGTCAGTCGTGTCCCATCCAGCGCCAACCCGGCCCTTCCCTAGCCTCACTGAATATTTACCAAATGCCACTCTGCACACCTGAGGCAGGCTGGCATTTCGAGAAGACTTTTCTAACGTTCAAGGAATGCGTGAGGGAAGTAATAAAATGAGGAGCCCTCTAAACAGCCCTCAGAACCTCTGCCTCGAATCTGTGCTCCCCTGGGAATTCTCAGCTCCATTTCTCCTGGGGACATGGCCTTTCTGTCATCCCGGGAGCACCTATGGACCTCTCGTGGCCCCTGAGGAGAGATTCCTCAGACCCTGTGAGAACCGCACCTCCTCTTCCGGTTTAAGCTTCTATCTCCTGTCAGGCCTGGTTGGCTGCTCTGAGGAAGCTGCTGGGAACTATGGGTGGCACTGGACCAGTGTCCCACACCTGACTAGAGCTAATAAGCCTAAAATGTGGGAGCCGCCCTCCGTTTCCCTGTCGGGACAGACATCATCAATCTTCCACAGCACCCTTTGTTCACAGAATTCAAAGTGGTCTCCGGATCCCTTCGTGATTCAGACAAAACATTATCAATCAAAGTTAACAAGACTAGAAAACTCTCTTCTTGAAAAAGGCTAGGATATAGGTTCCTTCCATGTTTGGAGCCTTCTCTGGTGATTTTATTGAATTTCTCTAACCTTCAACTAGACACACACACACACACACACACACACACACACACACACACACACACACACACACACACACACACACACACGGAAAATTCAGCCAGATATAGTGGCACTTACATTCATTGGAGACTGAGGTAGGAAGATCTTGAATTCAAGGTCATGTCTCAAGAAAATGGTGTTTTGTTTTGATTTTGATTTTTCTATTTCTGGCCCACAGTAAAGTATATGTCTCTACAGCTCCAGCTTATCTTTACTATAGCTTCCCCATGATGGCCCACCCAGGTACCACTCTTAATTGAAACGGGAATGCTGCTACATCTCATCATCAGCCACAGGCCGACACCTGGGCCACCCTGTGGTTTACCTTCTGATTCTGATAATGTCATAGGACACATAGCCCATATTAATTAGTAAGTCCCTGGCATTAATGAGTTCTGTATATGAAATGCTGACAAAACAGGTGTGTATGCGAGCATGGTATGAGAAACAGGATCTGCGATGGTGGACTTTAAACCGAGTTAGCATCTGCCAACCACCTTGTTTCTGTTGAGTGCTGAGCACATATTTAGCATTACAGAGAAAAAGACAGAATGGCAGAGCCACTAAGCATGACTTCTGTAACGAGGTGGGGTTCTCTCCTTGGCTTAACACACTCAACGCCTCGCTCATATGGCTCATTTGTGTAGCCAGTGCTGTGTATTCAGGTAGTACTGCTATTACACTCCACTGGCCACCATGAGGATCAAATGGATTTGGGAATTTGATAGTATAATTAGCAGACATTTAAAGTACCCGTGGGCCCCCAACAAAGCCACGTTGAAAGATGAAGACAAAAGCAACCTATGTGTGAACTTGAATTCCAGTTCCATCAGCTATGAGATCTGACAGATAGGCCCTAGGTCAATATTTAATTCACAAATGAACTTTCCCCCTTGTGGCCAGTGGGGTATGTTGTGGGGACAGCACCCTTTCAAGAACTGGTTTCAGGACAGTGTCACCATTCACTATAAGAGTGAGAAAACACTGAGAAGCCATGTTCAGCTTCGCTGTTCGTTCTCTAGAAGGTTTCCTGTGAAATTTCATGCCATCTATGTTACTATGGCAGCTGAATAGACTGACATTTGTTGAAGAGGTTCCCAGAAGTACTTGGGGGAACTTATGGTGTGTGTGTGGGGGGGGGTCACATTGTATATTGAGAAGAAAGCATCGTGGAAATACTACAATGGGAGATTAACTGCCAGTGAGACAGCTTTGTGGAAAACTGAAAAATAGTGAATGTCTTTAAGGAGGAATAGCATGCCTCCATCTTCCAGGCTTCCTGAGTCTCCATCTGCGACATGGCCAGATGGAGATGCTGGGTACAAACGTAGGAATAAAATGCTGTTACTTTCCAGGTCCTGATTATTGACCGATAAAGTCAACATCAACCTCACCTATTCTGTGGTCTCCGCACAGTTTGGGGTTCAGAAGAATCTTATACTCATTCTTTTAGCTTTGCTTCATGTGTTAGTTTTGGAAAGTAACTCAGTGTTCCTCAGCGAATCTTAAATCTAGCTCTTCTCTTTGAAAGATGTTATTACTTTGGTGTCATTATGAATAGCTACATTGGGACTGAAAGTAAATGACAGATATCTTATCTGTCGCTTTTTAAGTTTATGTGTCTTCCAGAAGTCATTTGGTCTCTGGCAAGAGAAAAAAAATGTGCCTCATTTGTTCAATGATCATTTTTAATTAGCAGTGAAATCAAGGGGAATATATGCTAATATAATATACAATAAACATATATAATATATTAATATTATATTACATATATTTCCCAGTTACATATCTTATAAAAATAATTCTTCGTGTTTCTCAGGCAGTTTGTTATGTATAGTATACATACAACTTGGGGGTACAGCCTTAGAGTGATTTTATACAATATTTTAAAGATTTCTGTATGTGAGAGAGTCTTGTGTTGTGGAATTTTCCACCGATGATACTTAAACTGTCTCATATTTTGGAATATTTTCATTTTATGTTTTCGGGAATGTTCAACCTGCAGTACCAAATAATTGGACAACATGAACTCTGAGCTTCTTCTTGCTGTACCTAGTGGTTTTGTGGCTGATAAACCCTTCTCCAAAGTCTCATTCCCTCGTGGAATCAGAGAATTGTTTCCTCATTCTGAGGTCCCTGTCAGCCAACATGGCCATTACCAAAGCCTGCAAGCCGCCAATCTTTGCAGTTCATGCAGAGTCTCAATTAGGCGGCAGGTGGCGCTGGTGAGCAGCAATGGTGCCCTCAATAGTGTTTCCCTTCCTTAGCAAGCAGCTCAGCTTCCACAGTTTTAAGATCAAGATCTATAGTTCCTTCACCAGTGTGGGCAGCAAGGGAACCATATTCAGTCTGTGTCTTACACTCAGCAGAAATGCTGCCTTGATGAGCTGCAGAAATGCTTTTCCATGATTGCTTATTTTCTTTATTGCCTGTCATCACGAAGTTACCAATGACTCACTTTACCTACCTATCTCTCTCGGAGAATGCTCTGAGAAGCAGACCCCTTCCAGCAAGCTGGCAAAGCTTATATGCCCCTTCTCAGGAAAAAAAAATAACTAGTCAAATGTAAATTATATTGAAATGCAGGTATTAAATATTAAATGAGTCTTGATGTAAACACTCTGGTTCATTTCCACAATGAATATTTCCATCTAACTGATACTTAGTACCATAAAGAGGGTCTCCGGTGGTGCTTATTCTATTAAGACAAAATACAAGTTCTATGGACGGATGTGGTGGCTACTGTGACGTCAGGGCAGTGGGGAGGGTAAGCAATACTTTGCATTTAGGCACCTGCAGTATGGTATAAACAAATCTGTGTTTGGAGTGGCGGGTAATGAAGCCACGAGAACTGTGGCATTAATGAAGTTTGCTACCTATAATAGCAACTGATGGATGCTGGACTTAAGCTGTAGATGGTGATGGTGAACGGTGTAATTTCCTTTAACCCATATTTTGTTCTTAAATTCTCTTCAAGGGTCCTTTGTCTGGCTAAAGTCCCATGGTCCCTGAGCCAGGCTGGGCATAGGATTGACTACAGAGCGACATGGAGGAAGTCTCTGAGATGATGAGACTGTTCTGTTTTAACCATGGTGATGGTTATTTGAGTGCATACATTTGTCAAAAACTCACAATCTGCACATTCAAAGGGTGAAGTCTGCTATGTGTAAATTAAGCATTAATTCAGAGAAGGAAAGAAAGAAAGGGAAGGAGTGTCAAAGAAAAGATAATGAGTTGGATGTTGCTACCCCTCTTACAATCCTTCCTACATTAAAGTATGTGTGGAGGGTTCATGCAGCAGCAGAGGTTAAGTGGGAAGACTCAGAAACAAGTGCTCCTGTGTTCCAGTTCTGATTCCAGTGCCGGTTTGCTGTGTGACCCAGTGCAAGTTCACAGATATCTCTGTGCCATACTTCAGTAGAAAAATGCATATGGCCATGACTGTATTTCCCTCACTCATTTGAGGATTAAGGGGATTTACATGTTTAAAGTGCTTACAATAATGAGAAAAAAGTCAGGCACTCAGTACGTATTATAAAGGTGTGTAATAGTTAAAAGTTCTTGGGAAGGAGCTGAGGCTGTGATAAAGAGTGCCAAAGCAGAGATTGCTTCTGTAATCACAGAAAGATAGTGCCTGGCTAAGAGCAGTTAATTATTAACCAAAAAAAAAAAAAAAAAGGAAAGGAAAGAAAGAGATGAGTGTGTGTTTCCCAAAGACACATGAACTTACTTTAATACTTTGCTAAATGAATTTGAAACCTTTTTTTTTTTTTTTTTTTTTTTTTTTTTTGGCTTTGGCTTTGGCTTTGGCTTTGGCTTTGGCTTTGGCTGAGCCCCAGCTCTCAGCTGCATCACCTCCCAGCATCCTTTTCCGTTTCCAAATAACTTCCCCTGGACCACCCCACAGGACGCATTTCCAGAGGATATCACCCGTACATTATGCAGTATTCGCTAATGAAAATCATACTTGGTAGCTAAGCAAAGGTCTCCGATCAAACCCTGGGTGGTCAATGCAATGAATATTTGCATTACATTGATGCGCAATGCCATTCAGATGGTCCCCCATCTGTGTTAACCATTTGGAGCAAGACAAATGCTCATCGCATCAGTTTCCACTGGGACTCTGCTGCTGTTAGGCCCAGGGTGTGTTCCTATTTGGATAACAGTGTGTGGGTTCACAAATAAATTAGCTTTAAGTGACGTTTTGGTTGTTTGTTTTAATAGTTTTCTGTGCTATATTCTATATTCACCAGCCCTTTTATGTGGGAGATCAGAACCATAGAACTACAGAAACATACCATCATGACATAATGCAAAATTTAAGGTAATTTTAACCTTTTTTTTTATTAAACCTGAAATCCAATTTGTAAGGTAGAGGGCAGAACATACAGTATGTCTAGTGAGTCTTTTCTAATGCCATCAAAGTCTCATTATTTGAGATAGTTTTGAGATGTTTTGGTTTGGTTTGGTTGGATTTGGGGTTTGAGACAAGTTCTCACTTTGTAGCCTAGACTCATGCTCATAGGATAGCTAACTGTAATGAGAGGTTCTTTGTCCCAGCAGGGTCCCATAGCCCTTAAGAGCCCCAAATAAACACACAATATCTTATATTAATTATAAAATTATTGGCAAGTGGCTTGGGCTTCTTATTGGCTATCTCAGTCTTAATTATTAGCCCATTTCTATTAATCTATGTATTTACACGTGGTCTTGGCTTACTGGAGAAGGCCTTGCAAGTCCTCTCTTCCTGGCATCTACATGATGACTCCATCTACCTACATTTCCCAGAATTCTCCTCATCTCCTATCCCTGCCTATACTTCCAGCCTGGCCAATCAGTGTTTTATTTTTCAACCAATAGGAGAAACATATATACAGAAGGGCAACCCCCATCAGCTAACTCTGCCTGTCAGCACTCTGGGGACCCATATTAAACACCAGAAAAATCATCAATAAAAGAACAAAAGTGTGCAAATTGTGTGTGGACTAGAGACAGAGCCCAGCCAAGCAAGGACCTGAGACAGCACTCGGTCTTTTGACATTGAGACATGGTGCTGTCGTCTACAGATGTGTTGGGTTGAATTCATAGCTATCCTATGGGACTCTTGGACATGCCTTAAGACCATGAGAAGGACACAAAAACCAGAAAAGCTAAAGCTAGAAGGCAGTGAGTTCCTTGTACACCTAAGCTGGAAACATGTGCATCAGGAGACTCACATTTTTCTCTGATCTGTATAGTCACAGAATGATTGGACAAGAGCCTTGAGTGTTGATTTTAGAGTTATAAATGAATTGCAGATAATAGGCACATTTCTAATTTCAGAATCTATGAATAATGGGGATTGCCTATGTTGATGAAGGTCTTCACAGAAAGGCCTGTGGTGATCCTTCCCTCCATCTTGATCAGTGTTGGCTATGTGTAGAACTTACATGGAAAGAGTGGCCAGGGTATCAAATTCCTGTGCCTAAATTTCCCCTCCCCATCTGCAGCCCACCTGTCTCCAACAGAAAGCTTCCAGGGCAAACTCAGTGGCCAGTAGTCTACTACCTGTGGGCCCAATCCAGCATCCAGATGTCTGTTTGGGATTATGTTAGAATGAGACAGGCTTTTTTCATTTTTAAACCGGGGCAGGGAATTCTCAGCTACTCCTTTGACCTATGAAGATCATACAAAATTCACGATTTGTCCGTGATAAAATTTTACTGAAGCACAGTCATGTCCACGTTTTTATCTTGCCAGTTGCTGATTCTGTGCCATAAGAGGGGTAGTTACCACAAGAAACCTTTGATCCCATGAAGTTGGATGTGTTCACTATCTAGTGTGTGAGCGCTGTGAGTTGATCACCACACTGCAGGAGCTACTTTCCTGAATCTAAAGTCTGTTTTGTCTTGTCTTGATTTTGACTATTATCCTGGTGACTATTTAGCAGGGCTTTGGGAAGAATTTTCTATGGCTTTCTACCTTGTCAAGAATCTGTGTTCTCCAATATGCCAGCCGCTGATAGGGGGACCACTGAGGACTTGAAATGTGCTGACGGAATGGAACATTTAGTGTTTGTTCATTTTTAATTAAATCCAAGTAGCCACACGTGACATCTGGCTACCTCTGTGGATTCAAGATTACAAGCTGGTTGAAGGCTGGGCTTGTTTCCAACATTTAAAGATATAGTGATATTATGTAAAGGTCAGAATTCTGGATTCTTGTGGAAAACTAGAACATGTAGAGTTAGCATGTTCTACGAGGACAAGCCCTGTTTTCTAACTGCTCCTGTGTCCAGCCATCATATTTGTATATAGCCTGCCTCATCATCATCCTCATCCTCATCTAGTTCAACCCTGTACTAAAGTCCAGAGACATTAAGGACCTCGGAAGTCATCTAGTAATTTTTTTCTTCTTGAGACAAGGTCTCATGCAATTCAGATTGGCTTCAAATCTTCATGTAAATGAGATAACCTTGAACTTCTGATCTGCCTGCTTCCACTTCCTGAGTGCTGGGCTCATGGGTGTGTCTAGTTTGTACTCGAACCCGGGGCTTCCTGCATGGTAGACAGCCCTCTACCAACTGAACTATACCCGTAGCCTGTCATTCTGTAATGAACTGGCACACCTTAAGCTGGCACCAGAATCCAGGTTCTTGAAAGTATGCCTTCTCCATGGAACCCTGACTAAAGTCTCTGCTGTGTGGTGGGAGTGGCAGGGTACCACATAGTATCTGAGTATGTAGAGATGCAGACTGTGGCAGCTGGGTATGTAGAGGTGGGGGACGGGTACCTGTTTGTGTCTTACCCGTGCTCATATGTTGTATCGTCATGTACTTCCTCATCGTGGGTAGGTTAGAAGTGTGTGGGGGAGGATGGAGTGTTTTCTTCCTCTCTACGCTGACTCAGTGAGAGGCACAATGGGAGTGAGGGCATGGGAGGGGGAGAGTCCTGAACCTGTTTCCTTCTCAGACTTCCTCTCTCATTGTTTGCCTCTGGCACTGTCATGGCTGTCAATGCAGGGGTTTCTGATGGCCCTCCGCAGGCTGCTCATCCTCCCCCACATCTCCGCTCCCTGCAATGCTGGTGCTGACTGAGATTCGCTTTCTTTTTCTCAGGGGCCTTTGGGTTTTCTTCTAAAGTCCTAGCCAGTGAATTGCTGGTCCCAAACGAAAGTAGGCTACTTATTCATTGAATCCCCAAGGGAAGCTAGCTTTGAAGTGGGCTTTCATGGAAGAGAGCTACATTTTATTAGGTGTCTCCCCGCCCCCATGCTCTAGTAGGGTTAGGGTTAATTGAGAAAACCCACACATACTTTCGGAAACCCACACACCTAGATTTGAGTCCCAGTGTGCCTGCTGCAGGGGGCTGTTGGTGAAATGAGTGCGGTGGTGAGTGTGAAGGCAATTGTCACGTACAGGAGCCTGTGTTTAACGCGTACCTCTTGGCTTTGTGGCATTCGAAGTCTTGTCCCTCTTTTCCTTGAGCGTGTACATGGAGCCACATTCATGAATTTTTAACATCCTTGTGTGTAGGGCAACAGGTGACTGTGACCTTTGCCTACTGAGTATCCATTTGGTCTCAGGTGAGGCTGCTAGACCCTCCCCCATGAGGTCGAAGTTGTGCCAGTGAAGGCAGCCGAGGGACTCCTGCAGGAATGACTAAGAAGAATCTCATTCTTCGGGGGTTGTTTAACAAGGCATGTATCAGCCTAGACCTTGAGTGACCATTTGAGTAGCCCTTGGGTGACCATTAGAAAAGTCTGCCTGACAGTGATGTCAGAAGTGAAAAGGGGCGTAAAAGAAAGGGGGAAGAGGCATCAGGCTGAGGCAGAAACCGCTGAACATTTTAGCCCATAGGCTTTCCCTGTTCATCGTTGGATTCATTCATGGCTGCTTGGCCTGCTTGGGTTGGACTTTGATCCCTGCCGTTGAAAGGCTTGGCTAAACATCTCCCTTTTCCATTTCTTAATTTCCCGCAAATCTGTCTCCTGGTATATTTTACAGTTAACATTAATCTTTTTCCTGACTCCAAGCCATCTCACTTACACAGCAGACATTTTCTTCCCAGGATTCTTTGCCTCCTGGGCATTTGATGTACTTGACTTTTCACTTGGGTTGTCTGCCCTTATCTGTTCTCTAGCTCAGATCTGAACAACAACCTCCCCCTTACAAAACGAGTATATCAATCTTCTATTGTGCATAACCAATTACCATAAATTTAATGGCTTACTCAGCACTCATGGGTGGCTGTGGGTCAGGACTCTCACAGAATTTAATTGGGCCCTTTGCCCAGGGTTTCACCAAACTGAGATTAAGGTACAGGCTCGGGCTATGATCTTTCAGAGGCCCAAGCTGCTCCTTCATGCTCATTGGCTGCTGGGAGAATACGGTTCACTACAGTTGTAAAATTGAAGCCCTCAGTCACCGATAGCTCTCCCACATACAGGGCTATGAGCCTCCTCAAAAACAGCAAAGCATCTTTCTCTCCCGTCTGTCATAATGTTGTGATGAAGTAATCGCTGAGGTGATACTGTGGTGCCTTTGGCTTGTAGCATAAGCTGACCAGGGTCATGGTAGTCCATCCTGGTCCCCTTCCCTTAGCTTTAAGAGCGTTACAAGCCCCAGCTGCACACAAAGCCACGAATTACCCAGGGAGTGCACACCAGGGGCCTGTGTTGGAATTCTGCCACCACCTCTCACTGACCTGTCGCCGATGGTCTGAGCCCACTTCAGGAGTGATTTCTACTGGTTAGTAAAGCTGTCCTGTGTAAACAGAAGTGAGAGTGAGGTGTGTGAATATATGTTGGAATTGTAAAGATGACTGTAGTAGGCTGAATAATGAATGGCCCCAGTTATTATGGAGTCCCATTTTCTGAAATCTGTAAATGTTGCCTTATATAACCAAGACTTGACAGAGGGAGTTAAATGAAGGTTCTTGAAATGGGGGCTTTACTCCAAATTATCTGGATGGACACTACATATCATCATTCATATATCTATGAGAGACAGAAGATTTTATATAGATAGATAGATAGATAGATAGATAGATAGATAGATATAGATATAGATATAGATATAAAGACAGAGACAGAGACTTGAGTGATAGGGCCTCTGGTCGAGGAGTGACAACAGCCACCAGAAGAAGCATGGAGATGCAAGGACCAGAGCCTCAGTCCTTCTGGACTGTGACTTCAGCCCAGTGACCATGATTTGGGTCTTCTGACTCTTAGAACCATGCAAGCTGCCTTGCTGCTGTCTCAAGCCTCCTATTCTGTGGTGGTTCATTGCAGAGCTCCTAACAAAAGCCCCAAGAGCCTCAGAACCCAGCTCATATGAGAGGTGTTTGAGTTCAAAGACGATTTGATTGGCCAGATATCAGTCTAACTTACAAAATAGTATTTCTCCCAACCACATCTCTGGAGTGTATGTTCTTCAGCCTTGTGGGTGCTGGTTTAGAAATGACCGACTCAGAGATCCCAGTAGCTGACAGCAAACTCCAAATGGAGCCTAACGTGGTTTCATGTTATCTGGACAGATGGGGCACTTTATTCAGCCAAGGGGCCTCATTTTCCTTGTATATAAGTAGCTCATCTCTCAGGGGAAGTAAGATGACTGCTACCCTGCACTGCTTTTGTCTTTCAAAGGTGAGCATCTCTACCTTTGATGCAGGAGATCAACCCCACAGCCTTGTTCCCCACTAGGCAAATGCTCTAACACAGATGACAGCCCTGGTCCATATACTGACCATTTCATTTGTTTGCTTTATTTTGAGACAGGCTCTCCCTACAGCACAGTTTGGTCTCACACTTTTTGATCTTTCTTGATTCGTTGTCCTGAGGACTGGAATTACAGATGTAGGTCACCAACCCTGGCTCATGTTACTGATTTCAGATACTCTTGTGTATGTTTTCAGTTCACAAACCTGCACTGATGCCCATCAGTGTGTGGTGTGAGTTGGAAACACGTAGAGACTCATGGGCAATACTTCCTGCTCTCAAAAGTCTCTACAGATCCAGGGAAAAAACAAAAATCAAATGACCTTATGAATAAACATGAGCTTGCATGAACTGAGTTAAGTCTGGAGACAAAAAAAAAAGTCATTTTAGAAAGTTATTTAACACAAGAACTTGGTTGAAGCTGAATCATGAACATTTTTCTACCAGATGTGTCTTTTCAGCTGAGAGCTGATGGTTAGGTCATTCTCAATCAGGAAAGGGAGAGGCCAGGGGTATTCCACAGAAGTAACAGCACACAGGAAAGCCATGGCTTGCTGGTCACTGCTTTGGAGGACTGGAAGGATGCCAGGAAATGGGACCATAGGGACCAAACAGGTCGACAGAGCCTGGCCATGGAATCTGAAAACCTTGAAGCCAGGAACATCTGGTTGAAATGTTAGCACCTTGTTGGTTTTCTTTGGTTTTGTTGTTGTTTTGTTTTGTTTTTATCAGAGTCTCTCTCTCTCTGAACCTGCAGTTCATTGTTTTGGCCAGATTGACTGGCTGATGAGCCCCCAGGGTCTGTCTGTCTCTACCCTCCAGCACTGTGGTTACAGATGTGTCTGCCACATCCAGCTTTTATACTGGGAATCCAAACTCAAGTCCTCATGCTTGAGCAGAAAGCCCACTTTACCCCTGAATCATCCTTCCAGTCTTTTCTTCCCACAGGGCAGTGGTGAGTACAAGAAGGCTTGTTTGCTATTATAAATAGAGGCATATTAGACAAAGCGCCTGTGGGTGTTTCTGGGGGACTATTCAGCCACATACAGAAGGCTACTAAACCCAATTTCTGCATATGTACTGTCCTTCAGGAAGCACCTGTGATGGCATTAAAACACCACCCCCTGAAATGTGCCACTGGCAGATGCGGCTTGCAGCACTGCCTACCTGAAGCGATAAGCAGGCCCTATTGATCCACACTTGCCAACATGAGTTGTTACTACTGACTTTCCCACTGGGCTTTCATTGAAGAAATACATTCTAATTACAAGGAAGCACCATTTTCCCTGCCGATAGGAAGAGCTGACTGTTTTCTAAGACTGATGGTTCTTAGCCGCAGGGTATCGATGTGTGAAAGTGGGGAGAGAGCCCAGTTTATTGCAGACTGGTTTTATACCTTCACCCCCTAAATATGGTTCAGATGGGCAGGCAGTCTTGTTCTTCAGTTATGAGTCATTCTCAGTTATGAGAGGCACACATGGCTCCCATTTGACATGTTCAGAACAGGTATCATGTGTGTTGCACATATCTAAAGCAAGGCACCGTTCCTGGTATCTCTCCTGTAAAAACCATGTATAAATGAAATGGAACTGCGATGTTTACTTGTCTTGCTCTGGACATGGAGACACGTGTCCTGAGGAAACACAGTTAAAGCCATTCCATGTGTATACCTCTCCCCTGGGACAGCACCATCCTTCTGAAGAGAAACCAAACTTAATAATAAAAATTCAGAAGTAAATGTCCCAACAGAGCCCAGAATGGAGAAATTCCAGAAGTTTCCAATTCCCCACCGGAGTTTATAAGCATTCATGTAACCAGAAGTTATTAGGCAACTAGAAAGTTCTCTCTGCTTCTCTTTCTGAGCAATTCGCACATTTGTTGTTGTTGTTGTTGCTTTCGTATGCAGCTCTCAGCATAGGAGACACAGTTTTAATGTCTTCATCCTGCAGCCTCAGGGAAAGCCACACATCATTTGGATGCATGGTGAATCCATCGCATTGTCTTGAGATAAATGAGGCAATCAAGTCCAACTCTGCAGCAAGCTAGGAGAAGATGGAATGATGGGAAACCTGGCTATTCCAAGTGCCTTTGCATATTTATTTTAGAATGTGAAGACATCTGGGAAACCTGGTTATGAAGTCGGATTTCACTGGCATGTGACTGACTATTCCAGTGTAGTTCTGGAGAGGGACTAATGGTGGGAGAGGATGTGGGAACTAGGGAGAAGGAATGCATGCTTAATTGCCTTCAGGCAGGAGATTTGGTATGAGGGGCTGGGAGAGCTGACTGGATCATCAAATTGCCAAGAGTCAAATTGGGCCTAAGTGACCTTGAATTGGTTTAACATCCCTGTGCCTTTGTTCCTTACCTGTGACTTTGAGATGATCAAGACAATGTCTACACTACAGAGTCACAGGGAGGGGAGTTGAGATCGTCATACACTTAAGTTCTTAGTCCATGAGTACTTGGTAAATAATAATTACTCTTCCAGTATTACCCATGAGCTTATGTATCGATCTAGTCCGGTGTCTTTAATCCATCCTTCAACAAGTGACTATTGCACCTCATATATACCACTCTCTGCGCAAGGTGTTAAGGTTATAGTAGTTGCCATGAGAACTACTGTAACAAAGATATGAGTAGCAGTGGGATCAAAGAGGACGCCATGTCAACACTGACCCACCATCGATGTTGATAACCTGTGAAACTTCCCATTGAAATTGAGGGATCTGGGAAGGATGTGGAACTTGTCACTGGCACCCTCTCATTTCTCTTCTAACTGTCACTTTATCCACCCCTCCCAGCACTCAACCACGATAGCTCTTTCCTACAATAAACCTTAAGTGATTGGCAAGACTAATTTCTAGTTCTAAAACTTGGATGACCAAAGAAAATCAACACAAAGAAATGTCTGAATCTCTAAGTACACCATTCATCACACTCAAGTCATTTGTGTTTCAAGAGAAACTCAGCCAAACAGATTCTCTTTAATCATTAGGAGGAGGGGGGCATTGAACAGGGACTGTCCCTTCCAGGCAGTCCACACACATACCCCCACCCTTATCTTGTCTCTCTCCTGCTTCTGCTTATTCTCACTAACTTTGGGGCTAGCAAGAGAGCTGAGATCCTGAAAATAGACTGTGTCCTGTGGTGAAAGGCCAGTGACAACTTCTTCAAATTCCAGGTGCCCCTTTCTGGTGGTGTCAGGTATCCTCGGCTTGTCTTTCCTTTGTTCTGGTTTGAAAAGGTTGTTTAAATGTGTTTCCATCTAGTGAGCCTGTTAGCCTGGGTTATGAGCCAGAGAGCTTGGACCTCGGGAACCTGTCTGATTCATATTTCTATTGTCTTCCTCTTCCTCCTCCTGTTCTTCTTCTTCCTTCTCCTCATCCTTCTGTTTCTCCTCCTCCTTCCCCTCCTCCTGTTCTTCCTTCTCCTTCTCCTCCTGTTCCTCCTCCCTCCTTTTCTCTCTTTCCGTCTGTCTCCTTCTCCCTCCCCACTGTCTGCCCATCTAAACAGAGAGGATAATAGCAGTATGTACCTCTAAGGGATGATGAGCCCATCAGAGACACAATGAATGAAAGGTGATGAACATAGTGCTTGAGACATAGTCAACCCCAGGAAATGTTCACAGTCACCATCACCTCATCTAGAGAAAAGTGCTATCAGTCTAACTAGATTATCAAGTGGATAATATTTCTGATATATTTATGAATACTCCATCACTTATTTATGAAACTCTGGTTTTTTAAAAAAATGAAAAACTTAAAATCCCTGAGTCAAGAGTTTGTTCTGATTTGATTTAGATAATCGCTGAAGGTTTCCTGGGCTTGGAAACCTTCCCCCTTTAAAAGCTGAATGATGAAGCTCCATTGAAAGGGAGCCTGTCCTAAGTTGGAATCCCAGTGTGCATTTTCTTATAGCTGTGTGGCCAAATGGTTATTAGGTATGCCATACACTTCTCACCCCTTTATTCCTGTGCTGTTGAAAGTCACCCCAGGAAGGTGTGCAGGCTCAGTTTTGGAAGCACAGATTTTCTTTTCACATAGTTCTCCAGAAGTCACAAAATAAAAACAGATTTCTGACTCCCCTGATAAAGAAAGACCATTAGGCCTAGGGTAACTCACATCCTGTAGGATAAGAAACCAGTGTAGGGCCGGGCATTGGTGGTGCACGCCTTTAATCCCAGCACTCAGGAGGCAGAGGCTGGTGGATCTCTGTGAGTTTGAGACCAGCCTGGTCTACAAGAGCTAGTTCCAGGACAGCCTCCAAAGCCACAGAGAAACCTGTCTTGAAAAAAACAGTGTAGGAAGCCATGCTGTCTCTTCCTCTCTGCCCCAGGTAAGAATGGCATTGCTTAGACACGTTCCTAATTACTCAGATGCACATTGCTGCAGGCTGAGATCATGTGTCTTTTGTGAGCTGAGTCCTCTTTGTGGGATTGCTGAGGCAGTGAGACGTTAAAGGGGTCATGAGTTAAACTTTCTCCAAACAAAAGCAGCCAACAGAGAATCCCCAGCACAGTAGTACCTGAGTGGTGAGTAGCACAAATAGACTAAGAATTAGAAGCTGCCTGAGAGAAAACCGGGAAATCTGAGTCACTTGCCTGGTGGCTTTAGGTTTAAGCTGGAGTTCTGACAGCCCAGAATTGTCACTGCCATGTGGTACCACTGAGAGGTGAATGACAGTGTCCCCTTGTCAATCAGGAGTGCTATCTCCTTCTGCTACTACAGGTTAGTAGTATTTGTGAATTTAATCTAGATGATTCCTGCGGAACTTGGCTCCTTTTCTACAAGCCCAACTACAGGTTTTCAAACATTAGTGTTCTCCATTACAATTTAAAAATGAACAATAGCAACCAGTTGCTCTCACCCTGCCCCCTTCCAGAACCTTTCAAGAGTCGCTCACTAAAAGAGGATGCTTCTGGAGGGGACCTCAGTGCTGGAATACTTACCCAGTATGTGTGATGCCCTGGGTTCCATTCCCAGCACTGCAAAAAAGGAGACAGTGTGTCTTATGGTAAAATGCCATGCTGTTTTGCTTCTCGGTAGCCATTTCTAGGCTCTAACCACTTCCTTTCTTTCTAGGGCTTATGTGTGGCAGCCCACCCTTAGGAGGAGCCCTTTCCCAGAAACAGCTGCCCGACAGGGTGTGTACACTATTCACACTTGGGCACTCTCTGACCATCCTGTGAATTCCCACTGGCTCCAGGGCCACACGCTGCACTCACACATATATGTATTCTCCTAGATACCACACATTCACACCCTCACCTACTCACACCACCCATCTTTGACAAAGGATTGACTGGTTTTCAGAGCCGGTATCAGAACTGCTTTTAGAACTTCAGATCAGTTCCATCTGGTAGACAGTAAGTTGTCATCAAAGTGGTGTTGTGACACAGAGGAATGGTCAAGAGCAAATGCTGAGCTCTGAAAGGAAGGTAGGAAGCTGCCAAAACTGGGCTACAGAGCCCAAGGGCAGCAAGCCAGGTTCTATTCTGTGTCCTGGGAAATAGTATTTGTTCTCAGGAAACGTAATCTTTTTGAGGAAAAGGTGGAGTTTTTGCTGGCACTGAGGGAGGCTTCTGGGGATCGTGAAAGTAGAGGGATCCACAGTTTAAACTGGTTTCAACAGTAAGAGATATTCACTGGCTCATGGAACCAAGTTGCCTAGAGGGTTCTGCTTCAGTCAAGATTGAGGCTGGCAATGTTCCCCATTCCCTCTGTTAGCCATTTCTTGCAGGTGAGCTCAGCCATCAGATTGTCTTCCTTTATAACCGCAAAACACTATAGCAAGTTATTCTTATATCCGGAAGAGAGAGGAGACATATTCTTCTCCCAGAATTCCAAGCAACAGGCCTCACAGTCTCTCTGGAAGGCTGGTTTATGCCCCAGGTCCACTCACATATTAACTGGTTCATGCTAAGCAAGATTCTTTCTGAGACTGAGGAGTGGATGGGTGGAGGGAGAGGGAAGGGACTGGGAGGAAAAGTGGGAGAGAAGGGAAACTGAGATCTGGCTGGAAAAATTAATTAATTAAAAAAAGATTCTTTCTGAAGTGGAGTTGAGGAGAATGGAGACTAAAAACGGAACACCGGGGTTTTCTCAACAAGAAGGGAGATGGATGCCACTGAGGAGTAAGCTGCTTGGTGAGACCTTCAGCCATCTAAAAGGAGGACTCATTATTTTTCTACTGTCATGCTATCAATGGCTGATGGCACAGTGTAAACCCTCTGCTTACCACAACTCCCCATGATGCACACACACACACACACACACACACACACACACACACACACACACACACACACACCTAGGGCTGGTCTCATCATCTCCCTGCTTGAGTGGTGTCCATCTTTGTGCGTTATTTGTTGGAAGTCTCTCTACAGCCCAGTGGATTGCCTCTCTCTCATGAGGAAAGAAATTCAGATACCTGCCTCCAGGCTAAGGATCAAACCTACTCCATCTTCCTTTCTTGGTTTCTACCCCAAGAAGCTCTGAGCTAGCAGGGGCAGGGCAGTGGTGGTGCACACCTTTAATCCCAGCACTTAGGAAGCAGAGGCAAGTAGATCTTTGTGAGTTTGAGTCCAGCCTGGTCTACAAAGTGAGGTCCAGAGCAGCCAGGACTATTACATACAGAGAAACCGTGTATTGAAAAACAACCCAAAACAAAACTGCAGAGGCATCTAGAGTAGTGGACTAGTGATCATGTGAGTCCTTTTCTGACAGTCTCTCATATCCCCAGGCTGTCCCTTAAGACACTGCACATGTATTCTTCATGAACAATCTTAGGGAGGAGGGTGAAATAACTTCCTCAAGGTAATGAGGCAGATAAAGAAGAAAGTGGGATTTTAGCCTAGGTTTGCTAGAACTTCTATAGGAACCAGAGATTCCCAAGATGAGATAGGAGACAACCTTGCCATCTTCTGCCTCTCTGTCTTGGAGTCCTCCTCATCTGTGGCTCATTTTATTGCCAGAACCACACAAAGTCACTGGCTTCCCTTTCAGGACAGCTGCCTCTCTTTGTCTACCTTCCCAGGCCTGCCTGTCCAGTGCAATAAACCCTGCCTGCTTCTTTCAGAATTTTATCTCCCCATTTTGCATATTTTTTATTCAAAACATGCATTTCATTCCATCATAGTCCTCCTCTGTCTTAACTGTTCAAGTCCCTAAGTGCTGTTGATTACATTGAATGTGTTCATGGAGACAGTTTGCTTTTTAACAAGGGCCTTGTCCTGCTCAATAGGGAAAGTTTCACATAAACAAGGCAATGCCACCTGCAGCACTTGGCTCTTGAAGCACTCTGGGTAAACACGGTATCTTGTTTGCATATGGAGGTGTCAGCAGGACTGTAGCTGAAAGGAACACTCTAAGTCCCTATACAGCATGGTTCTTTGTTACTTCAAAGGGAATGTTCCAGAGATGCTCCAGAACTCCTTCCCAGGCCAAAACTTTCCCTTCATTTCACCTTCTTGCTTCTTCCATGTTTTATCTCCTGACTGCATTTCTCATAATCATGTTCAGTGTCGGCCATGGCCTTTATGATCAATGAGTGTTATTGGCACACAGCCATGTCCATCATATATGTGTTATCTACAGAACTCCCCCATATTTCTCATAATCATGTTCAGTGTCAGCCATGGCCTTTATGATCAATGAGTGTTATTGGCACACAGCCATGTCCATCATGTATGCATTGTCTCCAGCTGTTCCCCCACCACAGTAGTAGCCTGGTTACAACTGAGATGATCTTTTTTCTGGAAAGTCCAAAATATTCTGGCCCTTTGAAGAAAAGTGAGGTGACCCCTGATCTAGGTCAGTGGCTCCATAGATATTCATCCACAGACTCTAACTTCTCTACCTACTACTGTAGTCCAGAGTAAACCTTGATATTTGGGAAACAAAACAAAACAAAACAAAAAACACCTCATCTATGTTCACTTGCAAGGAAAAGAGGTAGGTGGCTGTCCTGCCTCCACTTGAGACCCAGGGTAGACACTGCTAGCCTGCCACACACTCCAGCCCTCTTCAGAGCAATGCCCCGCAGCTGCTGTTCAGAAGTTGGCTGCAGCACTGGGGTGGAAAAATATTCTTCCTCTCTAGCCCAGGAGACACCATCAGGTCTGAAAAGTCATGGGAGACAGCAATTACATTTAATGTGACACATGGACGTCCTCTGGGTTATCCTGCCTCGGACAGCACTCCCTGTGAAGTCAAGTCGATGGATCTTCATTTGCTCTCTGCTTCTTGGGTTAAACACCACATACAGTATGAGTAGTAGCATAATTAGGGTCTGTGTTTGAAGAAAAATTCCTCCCTTTAAAAAAGTAGGCTCATTACCAGGCAATACCCACAACATGAGAAACACCCAGGATCTAAGCTCCACTGAGAATGTTCTAGAAACTCAGCTAATACTGATTTGATTAAGTGGCTTCATTGGTAGAGCCCCTGACTGTGTGTATGTTCTTTCTCTCATGCTAACTCTTACAGATTTTTACAAGCAAGCCCCTGCTGTTGTTAATCTATATAGGGTAAAGGTAGGCGTATTTTTTGTAGGAACTGGTCATCTATGGGATCCCCTTCTGCCACAAACCAGGCTATACTCCCCCTCTTTTACTTCATAGACAGTTCAGAAATACCCGCCAAAGAACACATTCAATACAAGTGCAGGTACTCACTCTGAAACCTGTCATTCTTGGAGAGGGGGATGAGCCAGTTTGCATAGGCTTGAACTGGCTGCTATGAGGATCTTCCCCAGGCTGCCTTTGTTGTCAGTAAGCAGCTGATCAAGCTTCCTCTGAGGAGGAGGTGATAGGAAAGTTGTGAATGAGGAGGCGGCTTCACTTCACAGTTTCTGGTTTCTTTTTTCTTCCCAAGTAAGTATTTTACCAAGGAGATGTGGCAAGGCTATTTAAAGGACTGGGGGATTCTCCCCCTCTTCCTAGCATTAGCAGTTCTATGGAGGACCTGGAGGAGCCCGCAGCTCTGGAAAGGTCGGAGCCTTGCACAGTTTGGCATCCTGACAACCAAGTTGTAAACTGGGCATATGGGCTACAATCCAGTGTGGGGCTTTCCAAGAACCACTGTTCATCGAACCTGGAGCTGCAGAAGCTGAGCCAGAGAGACTGCATGTGCTGTTGGCCACTTAAAAGCAGTAAGCCAGCCTTGGCAAAAGATTTGGTTCTTGGCACCTTTGGCTCTTTGCTCCTTATGCCTTTTTGTGTTAAATTTATAGAAAATATGGTAAAAGTGCTCTCCCAGATGATGGGGCTAGGGACCTTTTAAATAGTGTTTTAGGCTTTTGGATTCGTGGGATCCCAATAAGATTAAGAAGGTAATATTATTAATATTACTTTGGGACGATAAAGAGGGAGAGTGAAGGAGAGAGAGAGAGAGAGAGAGAGAGAGAGAGAGAGAGAGAGAGAGAGAGAGAAGATCAATACCGTTGCTTTGGATCAGCTTTGGAAGAGCTTAATAAGTATACTGCCCAAGGCACCACACAATCAAGTTACTGAAAATGCAAAAATATTATTTGAAGTCACATTCATTAAAAAGCTATTCCTATTAATATACTGCATATGAGGCAGTACAATTTCACTAAGAGAGACCAGGTTAAAATTAAATCAATTTTTTAAGTGGGCTGCCAAGGCATGAGAAGATCTTTTACCCAATCACTGTGAGTTAGTTTGAAAGAGGGAAGAGCAGGGAAACACCATACTAGAATGAGCAAGCAGCTGGGCTGTATCCTAGAGCAAGGATGCCATAGTTTTGGGTGATTCCTGACTTAACTGGGGTATTCATTTGCTTCCAAAGCAATGGCCCTAAAAAAAAGATGTTGGCTGCTCCTGTCACTCAGCACCCCTTTACCTCCTTCTGGAAACAGGAAATCTTTACTGGGACAAGTGTTCCTTCCGAACTACTACCAAGTTGTACTGCAAGAAGCTAGCAATCATGGCACCCACACTCCTGGACTCAAGAGAGGCTCTTGCATCTGGATTGGCCAATCACTGCACACATCCCACTTCCTTACCTGGTCACAATGCTCATGAGAGTCGGTCAGCACATCTCCCATAAGTTAATTACTAGCTGCCAGAGAGGAGCTCCTTTTTCCCTCTGAGTATGAGATGATAAGGGCGTGAGCCTGTGGCACTGTTCAGTGTGCTTACCTTGTAACCTGTTGTGATAGAAAACCCAGCTGAGTGAATACATTCTGCAAAAGACCACATTCAATGGCGTGGATATGCACGCAAAACAAACAAACAAACAAACAAAACAAACAAAAGAACCACACACAACAATAGCAGCAAACAAAACTACAGATACACACACACACACACAAAAAAAAAAAAAAAAAAAAAAAAAAAAAAACACAAAGAACATTAACAAGCCAAAACAGAAGCCAAAGGTTCTTGTCATCCACTGACTCCTGACACCCTCCTGTTCCCTTGCTTGGTCTCCCATTCAATACATTTTTCTCTACTTAAATTATCTAGAGTTGTGTTTCCATCACATGTAGCTAGGAGCTCTGGCAGAGATACTTCAGCCTCTGTGTGCTGGCATCCCACATCCCTCCTGTGAGCTGCTAGGTCAAATTCTAGTCCCTCTTGACTAGTTCTGCCTGCTTCTGCAGCCAGAGGACAGTATCAGATATCTTAGGCTCTGCCCACCTTCCCTGTCCCCGACTTTCTTTCTCCTCCCTCTCCTTCCCTCCCCTTTATTTTTTGAGACAAAATCTCTCACTGGCCTGGAGCTGGCCAAAGAGGCTAGCAGGCCCAGGAATCCCTATTTTCCCCTCTGAAGCACTGAGAAAATAAGCATATGTTGCCATACCCAGAAGTTTCATGTGGATTCTGGGGTCTGAACTTGGTGCTCAGTTTGCCAACTAAGCTATTTCCCCAGGCCCCTTGGGTCTTTTTTAGTCACTCTTCAATTTATTTTGTTTTTACTATTATTTATTATATTATATTTATGTGCTTGGATTTTATTAGTTTCTTCCTGTTTGATTACTGCTTGTATTATACAGTATTAATAATATCTGGAGATCAATTGTGTTCCCTATAATCTTGTTGCTTAGTTGAATATTAGGGATCCATGAGGCCTAGAGTTGATGGGAAACTCAAGTCACATCTTACTTTGGAATTTGCATAAGTTAATCCTACATAGATATGATAAGATAAAAAGGTAGATTATTGAAGCTACTTCTAAAAAAACAAATACTAGTTTTAATTTTTTATATTGGATTGAACTTCTGTATATTGTATATAAACATTGCATATTGATACAAATTTGAGATTAATTTTTTTAAACATACTGCTCATATATTTCTAATCTTGTTCAAGGTGTTTAAAAATGTAATGCAAATTTCTAGTCCTTGAAAGTTATTATTACCAACTACATAAGATAATAAAGAAATGTAGGTTAGTAATTAGTCACCTATTACAATCGAACTTGTAGTCACATTAGGTATGTTTTTAAGGTCAAACATATATTTTAGAAAGGCAGGTTGTCTCAAACAGATCTACAGAATTTTGAATTTAAAATGTTTTAATAGCATAGGTATTTTTTATGACAATGAGACATGTCTGCTCCTAGCAACATCAATCTACTTCAGAGAAGATGATGGGCATAAAGAAATTTCACATGGGGTTTACTTTCTCTGTGGCAAGTGTAAGCCAATGGGCAAGAAGATGCCCTTGGCTTAACTGCTGACACTATGCCATCCAATTGGACAAACAGCACACCAAAAAGAGTGACTGCAAACCTTGCCAAGACAAGGCGTTACAGTCCTTCAGAATATCCTGTTTCACAGAAATGTCTGGAAGATATGGCAGGCCTATAGGACTAAGATGATTGCCCCAACATTGCAGAGGAACCTTGGGTGACTGTCCAGGAAACCAGCTGTTTTTGTCATTCCTCACATTTTTTTGAAAGTTGCTTGCTTGCACTTCCTGCTTACTCAGTTAATATTATTTTCTTCTTGAGTCTCTAAGGGAGTTGAAGACTAGATAGTTATAGTTTTCGTTGTTTACCAGATTCAGATAAGAAACTCATTAAATATATGTAAAGTGTTAAAGGTTTGAAAAACATTAAAAGATAATTTGATAATGCAAATTAGAATAGAAAGTAAATTAGGTACAAAACTTTGGACTAACCGAGATAGCATAGATAATGGAGTATTTTCTCTGAATTTGTCAAATGAAAATGGACTAGACGTTGCTATGTGAATTATGTGTGTTATTTTGCACTAGGCTCTGGAATTCAGTGATAAACTCTCACCTTTCACAGAAAGATCCCAGAAGGATTGTCTATGCTTTGGCAGCCATATTGAATCATTTACTGTGAAAGGCATGCTGTTTTCAACTATGTTCAAAGCTTCATGAAATCTGCACAGACATATATAGTGATTGATCTCCCATTGTCTGTGATTGTATTTCCCCCACCACATTTGTGGATTTTCCTCAGAAGGGTCCTGAGAGGTGCCACAAGCGATTCTGAAGAACTAGACATCAACACAAATCTTCCTGGATCAGTACTGCTAATTGTACATTTTTTTAAAAAAAGATTTTATTTATTTATTATGTATACAACATTCTGCTTCCATGGATACCTGCACACCAGAAGAGGGCGTCAGATCTCATAATGGATGGTTGTTAGCCACCATATGGTTGCTGGGAACTGAATTCAGGACCTTTGGAAGAGCAGTTGGCACTTTTAACCTCTGAGCCTTCTCTCCAGCCCCTAATTGTACATTTTAAGAAAGAATATCAAGGATATATTACAAAGAAGCATACAAAACTTCATAGGAATCTTTAGGATAAGCAACATGAGACATTCAAAATGTTGATGAAATTGCCTTAAGAGATCTACCTGGCCTGTCACCTTTGCATGTAATTTACCTGATGGGATAGTTGAGAAGGTCCTGCCTCCATATATTTTCATTGTTGTAAAAAGAAGTTAAATTATTCTGAATGCTCTCTTCACCACATGAGCATAGTTTAAAGACCGTGGGATTTTGAAAATGCTTCCTCAGCCAACTGTAATCCGATGTCTGTATGGTTATGCCTTTTCCTGTACATTCAGTGCTTATCTACACCTATACTCTGCATCTTAAATTATTTATTTTAATTATTTTTTTCCTCTAAAACTATAGAATAGTGTGCTTGGAAAATGGCATTGAAAATGGAATCGAGAACTGACAGTAATTAACTGTTGTTGCTCTCTGTACTTTTGTAGCTAATCAGGACATGGGCTTAGAAGATCTATTTTAGAAACATGAGCTGCATCATCCTTATCCTTTCCCCAACATAACCTCTACTAGGAACAGAAGTAGCAACTGCATGTACCAGTGCACTCTAGAAAGGCACTTTGGAGAACTAAGCCACTTAGAAGGAATAAACATACCTCAGATAATCCTAGTTGCTCTTGCCAAGACCACTCTGAATCAGGTCAAATCAAGATTACCACAGTTTCGACCTAGAATCTGGTCTACCACCTTCTTTCTTACCTCCCAGTATCCCCATCTTACTGGAAACATCTCACACTCAGCTGTGTCTGATCCCTGGTTCTCCACCACTTTGTCCCGGTTATTTTTCTTGTTTTTCAGCAGGTGGTTGGTTCTAGTCAGATACTAGTTTCAGGTTTTCCCATTCTTGGAAAACTCTTCCAGACCTAAAGTTTAGTCACAAGCATTATGAGGATGCTGATGTTTTTGTGTGTATTGTGTATATTTGTGCATGTTTGTGTGGGTATATGGAGGGCTGATATACATGCATATGGGTGCTCATGTATGTGGAGGTCAGGAGGCAAACACAGATGTCCTTCCTCAGATACTGTCTACCTTCCTTTTGAGACAGGGTCTTTTACTAGCTGCAAGTGAGCCTGGGGGATCTGTTTAGAATGCTCCTACACTGCTTTTTAAAAAGTGTGTATGGGTGTTTTGCCTGCAGGTATTGCCAGCACACTAAGTGCATGCCTTGTGCCTACAGAGGCCAGAAGAGGATCTTGTTAGGTCCCCCCGGAACTGGAGTTACAGGAAGTTTTGAGCCACCATGAGGGTGCTGGGAATTGTACCTGGGTCCTCTGGAAGAGCAGCCATCTCTCTAGCTCCAGGTGGCTTTTTTTATTTTTTTTGGCATGATTCCCAAGGATAGAACTCAGGCCCCTGTACTTGAAAAGCAAGCACTTCGCTGACTGAGCAAAGTCTGTTTGTTTTCATTTTCAATCAGTTCGAGATGCTCTCTTAAATTACAACCAACTTTTCAAAATGTAGGGCCGCAGATTGATTTTACATTTCCATCCTCAGTTCACAGGCTTATTGCAGACCTCCAAGGAGCCAGGTACTGTGCCAGGCACCATAGTAGTGACAAATACACAGGGTCCCTGTGCTCATGGAGTTCATACCAGAATTAAGCAATGTCAAACCTGATGAGTGCTATAGCGGGGAAGACGGAGCTGCTGAGAAGGAGTGGTCACCAGCTTAGATGGGTCAACGCCAAAGCTGAGGCTTGAGAACAGGTGGGAGTCGTCTGGATGGAAGTTTGAGTTGGAGGAGATGGTTGCAGGTCTGAAAGAATAGTGAGTACCAAGGTCTTGGGATCAAAGCATCAGAACCCTGTTGCTCTTGCTGGTTGCATGTCTAAATTTGTGTGTCTTTTATCTTTCTTTCTCCTGGACTACACTTGATATCTCTTATCATTGTATACAGTTTTTGTGTCTGATTTAAAACCCTCTTATTTAGACAAAAATGGGAAGTGTAATGGCAACTTGTTCCACCAATAGATTTAGGGTACCGTCTAGGGTGTGTGGTCATGATCCCTTATAAGAGGAAGGTCTGGCTCTTTCTCTGGGGTGGTGGTCTGAGCATCCTGCATCACAGCATACTGTACTTCCAGGGCAGAAGCCCACAGCAGCTATTTATCTTTACTGTGTGAATGCCCCCCCCAGGTACATATGTTACCCTTTTATTCAGGCATTCATGGACTTCCTTAATCCACCCTCAGAACCCCAGGTGAGAATAATGTCACCCTTTCTAGTGAGGCAGAGCATAGAATGGGGGCATGGCGGCTTGAATGACAATGGCCCCCACAGGCTCATATGTTTGAATGTTTGGTCCCCAGTTGGTAGAACTATCTGAGAAGGATTAAGGGGTGTGGCCTTGTTGCAGGAGGTGCATCACGTTGAATTCCCAATAGCCCTCACCATTCCCAGTTAGCCTCTTACTCATTGGACCATGAAGTGAACTGTCAGGGTGTTCCTGCTGTCACACCTTTGCGCTGCAATCATGGACTCTAACCTCGGAAATCACAATCCCAAAGGAACTTTCTTTTATAAGACTTGCTCATGGCGTCTTGTCACAACCATAGGAAAGAGACTAAACCAAGGAACACTGAAGCAGCTTCAGACATTACTAAGGGGCGGAGCCATTCCTACAATCCAATTTTATTGTCTGGATTTTCAGACTTAAACCATCATTTCCCTCCAAAAAGTGGGGCCTTCAGCACAGACTGGATGGATATAGAGGTGTTAGGGTCAGAACCAGCTGAGTGCTCTGGGGTTGCCTGTTGAAGGAATTCTTGCTTTGAAGGACTCTAGGGAGAAGGAAATGAACATGTGAGGCCACACAAGGGTGGGGACACTCATTCACAGGCTTCTCAGAGGCGGAAGTCCTAAAACTCCCACTGTGGAAGTTGTACCACCTTCAGTCCCTCCTTCCAGAGGAGTGACGAATTTTGTATGGACTATTCACCCATTTGGCAACAGAGAGCACCAATTTCATTTTCTATTCCGCCAATTTATGTGACTTGACATTCTGTGGGGGCAGAAACAGTTTTAGACGTCCTGGCACCTCAGAGTCTTCTCTTGGGACTTATTTCTTCCAATTTGTTTCTTCCTTTAAATCCAATTTGACCAGATTGCGTCAAATGGCTTTTTAAAAAAATGTGAGTTTTGAATATACTGAGTTGCCCCTTTTTGCCATTGCATGATCCTTTAGTTACTCTTGAAAAAAACTCTCCATACTTGCACATTGAGGAGTGTGTCTCTGTGACATTGGCTGAATCTGGAGGGATATTGAAGAAATAGCAATCACATACCTTTGGGAGGAAAGAGACGCTATCTAACTATTTGAGTATATAATGTTTTTGTGTGATTTAGCTGAAAAGGATGTTTTCTCTTTTTGTTTGTCTGTGTGTTCTCTATTGTTGTTTGCTTTCTAAAACTGAGTTTCACACAGACCAAACTGACCTCAATATGTAGCCAAGATTGGTCTTGATCCCCTGGTTCTCCTTGTCTCCATCTCCTGAATGCTGAGATGACAAGCAAATACCACCCCACCTGGCTGAAATCTTTTGTCGGAGCTGTGAATTCTGGCATACTCATTAGAGCTCTGGGTACAACACAGCCTCCACTTACCCCAGCAGAGCTGTTGGGCAGCAAACAATGTGAGCAATCTCATTTGGCAGCCCTGAAGATGGGGAGCCGGGGACCAAGGGTGTGATAGAAGCCTGTCCTGCACTCACTGACTAGCATTTTATTTGATGGTGTGTACACTTCAAAATTGGAAATTTTAAAGTGCTGATATAGACAATGAGGGGAGGAAGTCTGTCCACCAAGTACAGGTCATCAGTAAGCTCAACTCAGAAAGCACTGTTGGTAATAATTCACATCAGGTAGAGTAATGCAGCCTTGACCCAAGCACTGTGAATGCGGAGATTCGGGAATTCAAAGTCATCCTCAGCTACGTTATGAGTTCGAAGCTAGCCTAGAGTATAAGGCTAACCTGAACTACTGGAGAGCCTGCAACAGAAAAAGCAATAACAATCCACTATGTGTCCCTCCATCTTTTTACGTTTCATAACTATGTTCATGTGCAGCATTTTTTTCTGTTTTTTTTTTTATTTTTACTCCTTCTTATAAAAAATGTTCTTTATCCACATCAATAGAAAGTCTAGCACCTTGTTTTTCAGTTGCAGGCAGTAGGATTATGTGCTTCTTGTAGAATACTTGCAAATCCAGATAAAGTTGTGTCTGTGTCTTTACCTCTTCTTTTAAGGGTCACGTGTTTGCAGTGTATGATTCAGCAGCTTCCTGTGTAGTTTTAGTTCTATAGACATAACCCAGTGTCAAGATAATTCATTGTTCTAGAAGAAACCCTGTGCCCACACACAGTCAGTTCCTAGCTCTCCTACTTCCTCCCTCCAGGCCTAAGCAACCACTCATCTACTTCCTGTCTCTACTGCTTGCGGCCTTTTATACAAATGGGGTTGTATGCTGTGACTTTGTAATCAGCTTCTCTCACTTGGTGAGAGAATTGTTTTTGAGATTCATCCATGGCATGGCCTATATTTTGTTCTTTACTTAAAGTTCCCTGATTCCTATTGATTATTTCTGTGGTGCTGGGAATTGAACACAGAGCCCTCCTCACATCTTAGCCCTTGATGTTTGTGTGTTTCTTTGTTTTGTTTTTGAGACAGGGTCTCTGTACATAATCCTGGATGTCCTAGAACTCACTATGTAGATTGGGCTGGTCTCAAACTCTCAGAAATTGGTCTGCCTTTGCTTCCTGAATGCTGGGTTAAAGGCATGTGCCACCACACCTGGCAGCCCTTAGTTTTTGTGATAGTGTCTTACTCCGTAAGTTAGGCAGGCTTTGAACTTATAATCTTTTTCACCTCTCCTGAGTGCATATTCATGTCTAGAACCAGCTACTTTTTTATTATTAATTGTTTGACTTTTAGTTACATACTATGAAGCTCATACTCTTAAGGCTGCACTGTATTTTAGCATGTCTAGCGTTATGCTGTGATACCGCCGGGCAGTTATAGGCCAGTTTCATCATTCCCTGAAGAACTCCCTTACTCGTTAGTGGTCATTTCTCATCCACCCCACCCATGTCCAAACTACTGAATGACCACTAACATATTCTCCACTTTAAGATACGTGTAGTTTTGTCTAATAGGATGCTTACAGTATTAGATAACAGTAACATCTGTTGGTACCTTGTTCCTATTTATGAATGAATAATGCAGATATACCATATTCTGTATATCTGCTTATCAAGTTTTAGACATTTGAGTTTTCCACTTTGGAGCTACTATAAACAGTATCACTGTAAAGACATGTGTCTGGGTTTTTGTTGAGCATATGCTTTCACTTCTCATTGGTATATGTCTTGTTCCTTTTAATTGTTGAGAATATGAACCCATATTCTCTGTTGGATGGGAGTGTACCATATTCTTGTGTGTGTGGTGCTAGAGATTAAACCCAAGGCCCTGTGAATGCTAAGACAAGGGCTCTGCCACTGCTTCATCCTCAGCCCTGAATTTTAAAAGTTTGTTTATCATGTAGCACTTGTGAATTTTTCCCCATCCTTTAGCTCATCTAAATGCTGTTGCTATGAACTCTTGTGTATACATAATTTTTAAATGCCTACTTTACTCCTTGTGGAGTCCTTGTGTCATATGGACTCTTGAAGAAACACAGCACACCCTATTCCTACCAGCAGTGTAGAAGGATCTCAGTTTCTCCAAGTCTTTGCTAACATGTGTGTCTTACTTAGGGTTTCTATTGCAGTGATAAAACACTATAACAAAAAGAAACTTGGAAAGGAAAGGGTTTATTTTGCTTACACTTCCATATCACAGCTCATCATCAGAGGCAGTTGGGGCAGGTACTTAAACAGGAAAGGAACCTGGAGGCAGGAACGCATGCAGAGTCTATAGAGGGGTGCTGCTTACAGGCTTGCTCCCCATGACTTTCTCAGCCTGCCTTTTTATAGAACTCTGGACCACTAGCCCAGGCATAGACTGCCTACAAAGGGCTGTACCCCCCTCCCCCACGTCACTAGCTAAGTAAATGCCCTAAAGGCTTGCCTGCAGCCTGGTCTTATGTAGGCATGTTCTCAATTTGGGTTTCCTCCTCTCAAATTACTCTAGCTTGTGTCAAGTGGACATAAACACTAGCCAGCACAATTTGTTACTATTCACATCTATTCATTTTTGTGGATTTGAAGCAGTATATTATTGTGGTTTGATTTGTACTTCCGTGTTGACTAATGATGTTGTATCTGTTTCCATGCGCTGATAAATTTTTTTTTGTTCTGTCTCTTAAAGAGGGGCATGGTTTTATTTGATTTCTTTATTTGATTTTTTTGAGACAGGGTCTCAGGTAAACCAGGCCTTCAAGTCACTATGTAGCTTAGGATGACCTGAAACTTCTGACCTTTTCTTCCCCCTCAAGTGCTGAAATGAAAACCCAAGTGAGTGCCACCATAGCCAGTTTCGTGTTTGGAATGGAACTCTGGGGCCCATGTGGTATAGGTAAATGCTCTACCAGCCTAGCTACATTCCCAGCCAAAGGGCGTATTTTTAGAAGGCTCCACTTTGTGCCTTATTTCGGGAATCGTGTTCTAAATCAGCCAGAGTCCATCCTAGCAGGCAGCCCACAGAGTCAGAGTCCCTGAAAGGAAGAGATGATGACTGGGCTGCCCAGACACACAGGCCGACAAGGCATGACCCAAGATTACCTGTAACCTTACCACATTGAGATGATAACAGCTCATTCCTAGGTGTGGACATCTGCCTCCAATGTCTTTGGCCTGAGCCTCCAAAAATGGACCTAGCCTTGCTTTCCTTGTTGACTCAAAGCAGATCATGTCTCCCTTCCCCTGTGCTCTCAACACTGTCCCCAGCTCTCTGCACACTGTTTCTCCACTGTATAGACAAGCCCCAGCCTGCAGGTCTGTGCCATGCTGACTTTTTGCTGCTTCTTGCAGACAGTCCATTTCATAGTGAAGTGCAGTATGATGCCACCTTCCACTGTGAAGTTAATTTTAGAATAGCAAGATACAAGAAATACTCTTGTGTATGTTTTGAATTTTTTTTGATGCTCAATTTGGCTTTTCTTTTGATTGTACTACCAACGGCCAAATATTTGAAATACCTAGCAATCATCATACCAAGTTGTCTATATTTTTACTGGTGATGGGAAATTGGTCTATTTTCAAGACCGATAATTCACATTCATTTGAAGACCAAGATGAATTGGCCTTAAACTCTCTATTATTTTGGTTTTAAGTACTTTCCTAGCATTGACATTGGCCAATTTCTTCTTTTTACTTTCCTATTTGTACCCAGGAGGGTAGGTTAGCAGGTCTTTTAAGAATCAAGAATTTGCTGGACATTGGTGCCACACGCCTTTAATCCCAGCACTCGGGAGGCAGAGGCAGGCAGATCTCTGTGAGTTCAAGGCCAGCCTGGTCTCCAGAGTGAGTGTCAGGATAGGCTCCAACGCTACACAGAGAAACCCTGTCTCAAAAAAACAAAAAAAAAAGAATAATAATCAAGAATTTGCATGAATGTATTTGTTTCCCTTCTACTGTTTGTTGTATAGAAGTGGTGAGCCACTGTGTCTCAAATGACTTGTCCTCCATATACTATTCTGTCATCTAGGTCTTTTTTATCTTCATCATTTTACATATGTAATCCTGGCAAACCCAAAGGGTGTGCTTTTTGTCAGACTCAGTCCCTAGATTAATAAGTACATTCTGGAGCCACCAAAACCTGCCGTTTATGTTTTTCCAATATTTATATTTGAAGCGTGGGTCCCCATTCCATGGTGTGTAGAGGTGTGGC